>NC_026004.2:40087623-40357411 GCF_000442705.2 Elaeis guineensis | reverse complement strand
AACTTTTTCAAGATCATACAGCGGAAGACTAAAAAAATCAAAATTTATTTTCTAAGATCAGAAATCCCTAGATCTAAGATCTATTAATGATTATTACATAGCATTAAATCAAAATTAAATATATAAATATAGTATGAACTACATGTTGATCATATCAACATGTTTTATATAGCTACATCTAATGTATGTATTAAATAATAGATCAGATCTATTACCTTGCAAGTTAGATGCTCTAACCTCGCTGATCGGGCTTAAGGATGATGTTGCAAGCCGCACACGCGTCGGCCTCTAGGAGTCATCCACACGAGCCACGAATCTCGATCAGAAGTCCTGCTTCAGAAATCAGCACAGTATGCTAGTACTGCGCTGATCCTTCTTTGATGGTTGATCAGGTGCCTCCTTCTTCTTGATTTGGACTCTTCCAAAGATGAAAGTAGAAGGAGGAGTTTCAGATCTGAGACACTCTCAGAAAACTCAAGATGGAGGAGGAAAGATATGAAAACAAAACCCTAGAAGAAGACCTCTTCTTCTTCACGTTTTTCTCTCTAGACACCCAACTTGTGTCTTTTATATCTCCATGACCCAAAGTATTTCTCTTTATTTTTGGATGGAGAAAGGCACTCAAATATCTATCTCTCTTAAATTTCACGAAGAAACTCGTCTTATATAGAGAGATATGATAGAGTCCTTGTCTAGGTCAAACACCTAGTCAAGGCTTATCCAAACATGGCAGTTAAGGGACGCCCAACTCTTGAGCACCTCCTCCATATTTTTGTGCATGGATCACCAAAAAAGGGTGTACAATGTAAACCTAAAATCACAAAAATTCCAAAAAAAATTTGGATAAATTCGGTGCAAAATTGAAAGAGTTTTGGATTTCTAAAACTCTATCTCATAGAATTCGAAATCCAAACTTATTCCTTTTAGATTTGATCCAAATCACCTTCCATGTAAGAAAGAAGAGAGGAGACCTTTTGTGAACATGGGAGAGATCTGGAGAGGGCTTTTGTCAACAAAATAAGTGGAGATTGGCGTTGAATAAGAGAGAGGGCGTGGAGAAGGCTTATGTGGCGCAAGGTGGAATCCTAGTCCTACTAGGATTCTGTCTCATAACTTGTTTTATTTGGTTTCCCAAACCAAATCAAATCAAAATTGATCAACCCAATTAAAATAGGTTTAACCTAATTAAGAACCTAATTTAATCAGATTAAATTAGATTTAAATCTGATTTAATTTTCTAATCAAATTAGAAATTAGATTGACCCAAGTCCTAGTTGAACTAGGACTAGTTTTTCCTTGCACTTGGCTTATCCAATAAACCAATTGGACTTGATCCAATCAAGTCAAACTAAATTTAATTAAATCATATTTAATTAGACTTAATCTCAGCCCATTGGCTTAATCAAATTAAGCCAATTAGCAATCAAATTGCTAATCGATCCTCCTGCAACACTTGCACTGGGTTAAATGTCAATCGTATTGATTATTTAACCCTATAATGATTCTTAATCGTTGATCAACCATCCGATCGGATCATGAACTCTAATGTGTGTGACCTCATAGGTCCGAACCTAAGCGGTAGCATAGGAAAAATTCTTATACCAATCGAAGTGACCATCTAGCAATGGTACCCGACGTCCGGATAGGTCGAATGTGTAGAACAACATCCTTAGAACCCATGCGGATATAGTTTTCATATAATTCATCCCCTTGACCAAAATGATCATAGGACACCCCAGAGCTCAACTGTCAACTCTGATCAGGTTGTCCACATTGTATTTCAAAATATAAATCCATCTGATGGATTACCCTGGCCAAGGTTTTGCTAAATTGAAATACAGCGACTCATTCTTCTCCAACTCTTGGAGTGGTCAATCCCATCTCGATCACACTCTGACTTCGCAAGTACTTGACTATGCCCAGAAGCCTTCTGTCCCTGAATTAGAAATTCAGTTAGTCCATACCAAAGCACAGTGAGTTGCTTGCAAGTCAATGAGGCGATCTCAAGTCTAAGGACATTATACCTATATTCCATCAGAGACATTCTCGACAGCAGAATGCTCTGGAGTTGGTCACGTTCAATGACGATGTACCCTTACATCTCACCTGTATGCCATACCAGTATCTCCACACTCCTTGGTTAAGAGGACAACCAACCCATATGGCCTACAGCGACC
Organism: Elaeis guineensis; assembly: GCF_000442705.2. Lineage (NCBI taxonomy): Eukaryota > Viridiplantae > Streptophyta > Magnoliopsida > Arecales > Arecaceae > Elaeis > Elaeis guineensis. Next base: position 40,355,234 of record NC_026004.2, on the reverse strand, counting down.
TATGCTTGATAGAAGCTGTCGTCCTTATTAACAGCCTATCATTTGATCGTGAACAGTTTTAAGGACTAATCGATAAATCCTCTCTTTATCGAACTTAAATAGTCCTAAGGACTTCATCATAACAACGGAGTTCATTAGAAGATGAAAGCTTATGATGAAAATGCCAAATATATTTTATTTATTAACAAATCAATTACAATACTTGGTTGCTCAACCGTCAACAGCTTGATGATTGGCTTTTTGGGACACATTTCCCAACAACTCCCACTTGTCCTAAAGCCACTCGGCACAGTATCTAATACCCATCTTTGACTTGTGGTTGTCGAACTCCTTTATTGCCAGGGCTTTAGTGAAGGGGTCGGCTAGGTTCTCCTTTCCATCGATCTTCTGAAGGTCGACGTCACCTCGATCCACGATCTCCCGGACCAGGTGGAAGCGACGCAAGATGTGCTTCGTCCGCTGATGTGCTTTGGGTTCCTTCGCCTGAGCTATGGCACCAGTGCTGTCACAGTAGAGCAGGACCGGACCATCGAGGGAGGGTGCTACTCCGAGCTCGTTGATGAATTTTCTCAGCCACACAGCTTCCTTCGCGGCATCTGATGCTGCGATATACTCTGCTTCACAAACAGAGTCTGCCACATTATGCTGCTTGGAACTCTTCCAGCTGATGGCTCCACCATTCAGAGTAAAGATATAACCCGACACACTCCTGCTGTCATCATGGTCAGATTGGAAGCTGGAGTCTGTGAACCCCACAAGTTTCAGATCTGACTCGCCATAAATCAACCATTGGTCCTTAGTATTTCTCAAATACTTAAGGATGGCTTTGACCACTTTCCAGTAGTTTTCTCTAGGATCAGATTGGTATCTACTCACTACTCCTAGTGAGTATGCCACATCTGGCCTTGTACATGTCATGGCGTACATGATAGATCCCACAGCTGAAGCATTTGGGACTCTACTCATACGCTCTCTCTCTTCAGGAGTTGTCGGACAATCCTTCTTAGAGAGAGAAATTCCTTGGCCTATCGGTAGATAGCCCTTCTTGGAATTCTCCATGCTGAACCTCTTCAGCACAGTGTCTATGTACATGGACTGGGATAACCCAAGCATCCTTTTAGATCTATCCCTATAGATCTTCATCCCTAGGATGTAAGATGCTTCACCCAAGTCCTTCATGGAGAACTATGATGACAACCAAACTTTTATTCCCTGTAGTGCGGGGATGTCATTCCCGATTAAGAGAATGTCATCCACGTACAAGACAAGGAATACCATAACTGGACCATTTGCCCATTTATAGATGTAGGGCTCTTCTCCATTGTTAATGAAGCCATACGTTTTGATCACCTTATCAAAATGCATGTTTCAACTCCGAGAAGCTTGCTTCAGTCCATAAATGGATCTCTGAAGCTTGCACACCTTGGACTCATCTGTGGATGTAAACCCTTCAGGTTGTATCATATACATCTCTTCAGTCAGCTCTCCATTCAGGAAAGCTGTCTTTACATCCATCTGCCAGATCTCATAATCCAGATGGGCAGTTATTGCAAGCATTATCCGAATAGATTTGAGCATTGTCACAGGGGAAAATGTCTCATCATAGTCAATACCATAACGTTGACGATATCCTTTGGCAACCAGACAGACTTTATAGGTCTCCACCTTTCCGTCTGCGCCCCTCTTCCTTTTGAAGACCCATTTACACCCAATGGGTTTAACCCCTTCAGGTGGGTCAACCAATGTCCATACATCGTTGACCTTCATGGACTCCATTTCAGATTTCATGGCTTCAAGCCATTTCTCGAAATCAGGTCTCTGCATAGCATCCATATAGGTGATCAGATCCTCATTATTCTCATCAAGTTCGATGGGATCACCGTCCCGGACCAAGAAACTGTAGTATCTGTCCGGCTGACGCAGTACTCTACCGGATCGCCTTAATGGTGCAGGTATATTGGGCTCCGGATGTGAACTAATCATATCCGACTCAGGTTCAGCTATTGGTGTCGATCCTTCTACCTGTTGAACTTCATCAAGTTCAACCTTAGAGGCAACGGTTCCTTCACCAAGGAACTCTTTTTCTAAAAAGATTGCCTTGAGGCTGACGAACACCTTTTGTTCATCAACATGGTAGAAAAAATATCCTTTTGTCTCTTTGGGGTACCCTATGAATGAGCATTTGTCAGACCTAGGTCCAAGTTTGTCTGTGACTAATCGTTTGACATAGACCGAGCACCCCCAGACCCTAAGGTGTGAAAGTGCTGGCTTACGTCCCGTCCATATCTCATATGGAGTCTTAATTACAGACTTACTTGGAATCCTATTTAACAGATAACAGGCCGATTCGAGTGCATATCCCCAGAAGGATATCGGCAAGCTAGCAAAACCCATCATGGATCGGACCATGTCTAACAAAGTCTGATTCCTCCTTTCAAACACACCATTATGCTGTGGTGTTCCTGGAGGAGTCCATTGGGAGAGAATCCCATTCTCTCTTAGATATGTGAGAAACTCACTAGAAAGATATTCTCCTTCTCGATCAGATCGAAGAGTTTTAATACTCTTCCCAGTTTGTTTTTCTACTTCACTTCGGAATCGTTTGAACATTTCAAATGAATCCGATTTATGTTTCATCAGATAGACATATCCATATCTGGATAGGTCATCCGTGAAAGTTATGAAGTAGAAATATCCACCTCTAGCACTTGTGCTCATGGGCCCACATACATCAGTATGTACTAGGCCCAAGAGCTCAGTAGCTCTCTCACCTTTTCCAGTAAAAGGTGACTTGGTCATTTTACCAAGAAGACAGAACTCACAGGTTGCAAGTGATTCACAATCACTGACTTTGAGGATTCCCTCTTGAGTCAACCTGTTTATTCTGTTCTTATTTATATGACCTAGCCTCCAATGCCATAAGTAGATATTTGACACACTATCTAATCTAGGGTGCTTGCCAGTAGAATAGACTCTTATCAGGCTTGATCTTTTTGGTCTGGCTCTGCACAGATGTCCCAGCCTGAACTTGCACCTTCTTGACTTTCTTCTTCTTGTTCTTCTTTCCTTTCTCAAAGGGTCGAGAACCAGAAGATGAACCTCCCACCGAGTTCACTGAGTTCACCGACTCCTTGAGGAGTTGGTGATCCTTCTCAAAGTTCTGAAGCAACCCCATTAACCCATGGTAGTTTACTTCAGGCTTTGTCATTCTATAATGAGTGAGGAATGGGAGACAAGACTTGGGCAGCGAGTTCAGTATTGCATCTTTCCCAAGCTGCTCATGCAAGGGAAAGCCAAGCTTGCTCAATCGTTCCATCAGCTCGATCATGTACAATACATGATCAGTGATAGAGACTCCATCCCGTATTTTGGCGTTGAAGATGGCACAACTAGTCTTGTGCCTCTCTACGTCATCGGGTGTGCCAAAGGTATCCTCCAACACTTGAAGCATGTCCTTTGGCTGAGCCGTCTCGAATCTGCGACTGAACTCGTCACTAATGATAGCAGCCAGCATGATACAGCGCACCGTGGTCCGGTCACTGAGCCACTTCTGGTAATTGTCTCTGACTGTTCCACGTGCATTGACAGCTGGCTCCTCAGGTGCAGGATCCATTATCACATATAGCATTCGTTCATGCTCCAGGACTATCTTCAACTTTCGGTACCAGCTACCGAAGTTGGATCCCACCAACTTATCATTGTCCAACAATGATCGGAGCGATAGGGAAGTGGCCATATTTGCACAAAGGAGAACCATAACCTAATTAGTAATTGATTCATTAAACCTAAAGATTTGGACTTTAATCAAAAGGTTTCTCCCACTATTTTATTCGAATTGGTAGCCTCTACCTCCAACTCGAGGAATTACCCTAATTCTTTAGCGGGTACTAGAATCCACTTAGACTGCACACAAGCCCAACTTTGGTTGGTCAACCCATGTACATCTAAGGGTAGGTTCATAACCAATTGTTTCTCTAAACAATTTCTAGTAATTTTAATTTTGCCCCAGAAACCTAATCAGTAGGCTTTGGCCTCCACTGTAAGGATCCGGTTAGGTCCAACCATTAACATGATCATACTTGGTGTATCTAACCAACGAATGATTAAGCCCAACTTTGGTTGGCTCACCTAACCACCATTAGAGAGACACTTCCAAGTCATCATATGATGAGTGATAATTCCATTAGTCAACAAGCACCAGGCCTTTGGGTCTGCAATGATTATTGAGTTAATGGACTCATTATCAAACACCTTAATGGGAGGCTATGACTCAGTTATCTCCATAACTTTATCATTTTAAGGACCTAATAATTTTAGAGGATTTAAATAATATAGAGGATGAAGTTAGATGAACCAGCTTATCATGATCCTCCCACTGGCTTCACCAAGTCAGCTTAAGGGAGACCAGGGCTGGTCTAGGAGCACCTAAATCAGTCACACTGATTTACCTAGCTGACATGGGTCAGCTCGAATAGTCAAGTGATCCGATCAAAACATAATTTCACCAAGAGGCCAGGTAAGTTCAATCAGTGGGAGGGTCTGCCAAAGCTTTCCTTAGACACCATCAGAAATGGTCAGGTAAGCGGGCTCCCAATTAAAAACCACCGGTCTGGTTTACCTTAGACACCAACTGGTTTAATTAGTTTCGATTAGATCAACCTAACAGTTCGTGCTAGACCGCTTAGCCAAAAATCAAGTCCATTTGGTTCTCGTTAAAGACATGGACTTGACCAACTACAACTATTGTAATTGATCTAGAGAATCCTTGACCTAATCTAAGACAACAATTGATTAGATTTAGTCAATTCTCTAATTAAGTCCATCTTTAATCTAACCATAGGTCTAACCCAATTAATGGACCTAATTTCCACTAACCCATTAACCCAATGTGTTATGATTTGTGTCTTAGGTTCTTCAATTCACAATCCTAAAACCTAATCAAACAACTTCTTAATTCTTAATTAAGTTTTGGGCTGAGGGTTGGGTTCGGCTTTTCAAATAATAATTTTCATATTTATAAAACAATTTTACAATATGATTCTACCAATCATATTGCATGTTTGATTCATAATCAAGATGCAAGTGAAATAAACATGAAACTACTTTAGATCTAATCTAAACAGGTTCATGTAATTGAAACAATTTCAACTTTAAATAATTTTTTTGCATAAAAATTATTAACAAAGAGATTTTATTTCAGATTTAAACATCTTTTAAATCTAATAAATCATAAATTTAATCTAGATCATATCTAACAAATTTATGATTAAAGATAGATCTACACAAACTAGGACAACCTTTGCACTGTAAGGGGTAAACCTTACAGCAGGACAACCTTGCAGTTTGTGATTGATCTAAAATTTTAATTTCAGATTTAATAATCAGATTATAAATTAGATCTAATCTAAAAAATAATCTAAGCATGTATAAATAATCATGTAATAAAGAACCTGGCTCTGATACCAATTGTAGGAACCAGATCTAGGGTTTCAGGGTTATATCTTGAAACTTTTTCAAGATCATACAGCGGAAGACTAAAATAAATCAAAATTTATTTTCTAAGATCAGAAAATCCCTAGATCTAAGATCCTATTATATTATTATTACATAGCATTAAATCAAAAATTAAAATATATATAAATATAGTATGAACTACATGTTGATCATATCAACATGTTTCTATACTAGCTACATCTAATGTATGTATTAAATAATAGATCAGATCTATTACCTTGCAAGTTAGATGCTCTAACCTCGCTGATCCGGGCTTAAGGATGATGTTGCAAGCCGCACACGCGTCCGGCCTCTAGGAGTCATCCACACGAGCCCACGAATCTCGATCAGAAGTCCTGCTTCAGGAAATCAGCACAGTATGCTAGTACTGCGCTGATCCTTCTTTGATGGTTGATCAGGTGCCTCCTTCTTCTTGATTTGGACTCTTCCAAAGATGAAAAGTAGAAGGAGGAGTTTCAGATCTGAGATACTCTCAGAAAACTCAAGATGGAGGGAGGAAAGATATGAAAACAAAAACCCAAGAAGAAGACCCTCTTCTTCTTCACGTTTTTATCTCTAGACACCAAAACTTGCATCTTTTATATCTCTACGACCCAAAGGTATTTCTCTCTAATTTTTGGATGGCAGAAAGGCCTCTCAAATATATATCTCTCCTTCAAATTTCACAAAGAAACTCATCTTATATAAAGAGATATGATAGAGTCCTTGTCTAGGTCAAACACCTAGTCAAGGCTTATCCAAACATGGAAAGTTAAGGGACGCCCAACTCTTGATTACCTCCTCCATATTTTCGTGCATGGATCACTAGAAAAGGGTGTACAATGTAAACCCTAAAATTCACAAAAATTCCAAAAAAAATTTGGATAAATTCGGTGCAAAATTGAAAGAGTTTTGGATTTCTAAAACTCTATCTCATAGAATTCGAAATCCAAACTTATTCCTTTTAGATTTGATCCAAATCACTTTCCATGTAAGAAAGAAGAGAGGAGACCTTTTATGAACGTGGGAGAGATCTGAGAGAGGGCTTTTGTCGCACAAAATAAGTGGAGATTGGCGTTGAATAAGAGAGAGGGCGTGGAGAAGGCTTATGTGGCGCAAGGTGGAATCCTAGTCCTACTAGGATTCTGTCTCATAACTTGTTTTAATTTGGTTTCCCAAACCAAATCAAATCAAAATTAGATCAACCCAATTAAAATAGGTCTTAACCTAATTAAGAACCTAATTTAATCAGATTAAATTAGATTTAAATCTGATTTAATTTTCTAATCAAATTAGAAATTAGATTGACCCAAGTCCTAGTTGAACTAGGACTAGTTTTTCCTTGCACTTGGCTTATCCAATAAACCAATTGGACTTGATCCAATCAAGCCCAGACTAAATTTAATTAAATCATATTTTATTAGACTTAATCTCAGCCCATTGGCTTAATCAAATTAAGCCAATTAGCAATCAAATTGCTAATTGATCCTCCTGCAACACTTGCACTGGGTTAAATGTCAATCGTATTGATTATTTAACCCTATAATGATTCTTAATCGTTGATCAACCATCCGATCGGATCATGAACTCTAATGTGTGTGACCTCATAGGTCCGAACCTAAGCCGGTAGCATAGGAATAAATTCCTATACCAATCGAAGTGACCATCTAGCAATGGTACCCGACGTCCAGATAGGTCGAATGTGTAGAACAACATCCTTAGAACCCATGCGGATATAGTTTTCATATAATTCATCCCCTTGACCAAAATGATCATAGGACACCCCAGAGCTCAACTGTCAACTCTGATCAAGTTGTCCACATTGTATTTCAAAATATCAAATCCATCTGATGGATTATCCTGGCCAAGGTTTTGCTAAATTGAAATACAGCGACTCATTCTTCTCCAACTCTTGGAGTGGTCAATCCCATCTCGATCACACTCTGACTTCGCAAGTACTTGACTGTGCCCAGAAGCCTTCCGTCCCTGAATTAGAAATTCAATTAGTCCAGTACCAAAGCACAGTGAGTTGCTTGCAAGTCAATGAGGCGATCTCAAGTCTAAGAGACATTTATACCTATATCCCATCAGAGACATTCTCGACAGCAGAATGCTCTGGAGTTGGTCACGTTCAATGACGATGTACCCTTACATCTCACCTGTATGCCATACCAGTGTCTCCATACTCCTTGGTTAAGAGGACAATCAACCCATATGGCCTACAGCGACCTATGCTTGATAGAAGCTGTCGTCCTTATTAACAGCCTATCATTTGGTCGTGAACAGTTTTAAGGACTAATCGATAAATCCTCTCTTTATCGAACTTAAATAGTCCTAAGGACTTCATCATAACAACGGAGTTCATTAGAAGATGAAAGCTTATGATGAAAATGCCAAATATATTTTATTTATTAAAAAATCAATTACAATACTTGGTTGCTCAACCGTCAACAGCTTGACGATTGGCTTTTTGGGACACATTTCCCAACAAGGACTTGGACAGAGAATTAAGGATCGCATCCTTCCCGAGCTACTCGTGTAGGAGAAAGTCCAGTTTACTTAGGCACTCAATCATTTCGATCATGTACAGTACATGATCAGTGACTGAGGCTCCATCTCTCATCCGAGCATTGAAAATGGCACAACTAGGTTTGTGCCTTTCAACATCATCAGGCGTGCCAAAGGAGTCGTTCAATATTTGAAGCATCTCCTATGGTTGGATGTTCTCGAACCTGTGGCTGAACTCATCATTCATTGCCGCCAGCATAATGCATCGAACGGTAGTGCGATCGTTGAGCCACTTTTGGTAAGTGTCTCGGACCACCCCTCTAGCATTTGGGGCTGGCTTCTCAGGTGCCAGATCCATTACTACATAAAGGATCCACTCATGCTCAAGGATGATTTTTAATTTTCGATACCAGCTATCAAAATTAGTGTGGGGAAAAACAGTGCAAGGGTAAAATGGTAATTTTAAAACTTTTTCAAAAACTATTTTGCAGTAAAAATTATTAATTAATCTAATTAATTAATAAAAATTTACTCTACACTAAGATCTAAATATGATATATAGCATGCATGCATTTAAATTTAAAATTTGAATTTGAACAGTAAATACTTTACTGTAACGTGTTCAGAACACAATACCTTTGTACGGGTAGTAGATCGTTGCAATCTGATCACCGTCGGAAGAGTCTGATCATCGTGATACAGTCACACAGTATGTCTGGCCTCTGCAGATCATCCACATGAAGCTCCCGATCTGATCGACTCCTCAGGAGTGCTAGCTCATTGTAGAGCCCTTTCGACGATCGATGCTGATCGAACTCCTTCGATCGATGTCTGTCGATTCTTTGGATGCTCCAGATCATCAGTAGATATGCTTGAGAGGATGTTGAAGATCTCTCTAAAATTTGGTGGGCTCACGACACTCGTAGCTCACCTTCTCATTTACCGAACTCCAGGCTGAAACCCTGCGCATACTTTTTCTTTCTTTTCTTTCTTTTTTCTCTCGAAAGGATATTGACCTTCACCTTGCACACAAGGATTCCTCACACCCAGATTTTCTATCTAAAATTTTTCTTGCACACGCCCCACTCTTCTCCGCCTTTTAAAACAACATCAAACGTCTTATCCACGTGAGAGGATAAAGATGAGTAATTGCACATTTGAATTCAAATCAAATTTTGAATTCAAATGGAAATCAATTTATCCCTATCCACTAAGGGCATGAGAAGAGGAGGGCATGGCTTAATTTGTGCATGAGTGATTTCATAAGAAATATTTTCTCATGTAATAAATGGGGCGTTAAAAGAGGATAAGGTTAAGGCACTAAGATTGGTTACTCATTCAAATTCAAACTTTGTTTTGAATTTGAATGGCCAACCAATCATCCTTATCCACTCATATGGCACATTAAAGTAGGGTGTGAGGAGGGCTTTGCGTGAGAAAAAATTTATGAGAACTTCCTTCTCGTGAATTCAAATGGGCACAGTGGAAGTGAGGTGGCGCAGGGAGAATGGGTCAAGGTGGTTTCATTATTTAAACCAACCTAATTGAACCAAATAAGTTAGGCCCAATTAGACTAATTTAAACCCAACTTAATTAGGCTTAATTAGGCTTAATAAAATCTTAATCAAATTAGAAATTGATTAAGCCCAACCCCTGATCATATCAGGGACCAAACCATCTCGATGATTAGGTCAAATCTTAACCTAATCGGGTCAAACCCAACTGAATCCAATTCAATTGGACTTGATCTAAAATTAATTACTCAATCAAATTGAGTTAATTAGCAATCAAATCACTAATTAAACCTCTCATAAATATTGAGTCCAAATCCGATGGGTAATCGGACATCAGAATTCATCGATATGTAATCCTGATCGAAGAGTCCTAAACCAGTGGGACTCTTGACCCCAGTACCCAAAATGTGTGGAATTCATGATTAGAGAATTTTGATTCTCGATCATAGAATCTCAGACATGAAGGACTCTTCACCAGCTATCAGATCAGATAGGAACCTCTAATGTGTGTGACCCCACAGGTTTGAACCTAAGCCGGTAGCACAGGAACCAATTTTTATACTAATCGAAGTGACCATCTAGCAATGGTACCCGACGATCGGATAGGTCGAATGGTCACAATTGCAACACTCAGAACCTACGTGAATATGGTTACTGTATAATTCATCCTTTTGACCTGTATGTTTAGGATGACTCAGGGTTAAACTGTCAACCCTGATTAGATCATTCGAATCGTGCTCAACTCAAACAGTCCTGTAACTCCTCACAAAGACTATCCTGACCAAGGTTTTGCTAAATTGAAACACGACTGTACATAGCTCCTAAACTGGAGTGGTCAAACCCATCTTGACACATGCACCGATAAGTCAAGTACTTGACTACACCCAGCAGCCTTCCATCACTGAATTAAAAATTCAGGTAGTCCAGTGCCTAACCGCAGTGAGTTGCTTGCAAGTCATCATGGCGGTCTCAGGTCGGAGGGATATTTATACCCATATTCCATTGGAGCAAATCTTGACAACAGAAATAGCTTCAGATTCGATCACGTTCAGTGCAGATGTACCCTTACATCTCACCTGTATGCCATACTAGTGTCTCCACACTCATTGGTTAAGAGGACAACCAACCTATATGGCACACAACGACCTATGCTTGATAAACGTTGTCATCCTTGGTAACAACGTATCATTTGGTTGCGAACAGATTTAAGGACTAAACGATAAATTCTCCTTTGTCGAGTATAAATAGTCCTATGAACTTCACCACAACATAGGAGTTCATTAGAAGATGAAATATTTTGTGATGAAAAATACCAAAATAATTTTTATTAATTCATAATTCATGTACATATACAAAAATGAGCACAACTGTCAACAGTCTGACGATTGGCTTTGGGACACTATTTCCAACAATCTCCCACTTGGCCTAAAGCCAATCGATGTAGTATCTAATACCTATCTTCGACTTGTAGTCGTCGAACTCCTTCACCGCAATGGCTTTAGTGAATGGGTCAGCTAGGTTCTCCTTCCCATCGATCTTCTGAAGGTCGATATCATCTCGATCCATAATTTTTTGGATGAGATGGTAGCGGCATAGAATATGCTTCGTCCGTTGGTGTGCCTTCGGTTTCTTCGTCTGAGCAATGGCTCCAGAGCTGTCACAATAGAGCAGAACTAGACCAACAAGGAAGGGTGCTACTTCAAGCTCGGTGATGAACTTCCTCAGCCACACCGCTTTTTTGGCAGCATCTGATGCAGCGACATACTCTGCCTCGTAAACTGAATCAGCCACAGTGTGTTGCTTGAAACTCTTCCAGCAGATAGCCCCACCATTAAGGGTAAAAATAAATTCCGACACACTTTTGCTGTCATCGTGATCAGACTGGAAATTAGAGTCTGTAAACCCTATAAGTCTCAAGTCCGATTCACCATAAACAAGCCACTGGTCCTTAGTATTTCTTAAATACTTCAGGATGATTTTAACAACCTTCCAGTGATTCTCTCCTGGATCAGATTGGTATCTACTCACTACCCCTAGTGAGTATGCCACATCTGGTCGTGTACATGTCATGATGTACATGATAGATCCCACTATCGAAGCATATGAAATCCTACCCATACGCTCTCTCTCTTGAGGTGTTGTCGGATAATCCCTCTTCGAGAGAGAAATTCTATGGCCTATCGGTAGATAGCCTTTCTTGGAATTCTCCATGCTGAACCTGTTCAGCATAGTATCTATGTACGTAGACTGGGATAAACCAAGCAACCTTTTAGATCAATTCCTATAGATCTTCATCCCTAGAATGTAGGAAGCTTCTTCCAAATCCTTCATGGAGAACTGTAACGACAGCCAAATCTTTATTCCCTGTAATCCAGGGACATCATTCTCGATTAAGAGAATATCATCCACATACAATATAAGAAATACCACTACTGGACCATTAGCCCACTTATAAATGCAGGGCTCTTCTCCGTTCTTAACGAAGCCATACATCTTGATCGTCCTATCAAAATGTATGTTCCAACTCCGGGATGCTTGCTTAAGTCCATAAATAGATCTCTGTAGTCTGCACACCTTAGACTCATCAGCGGATGTGAATCCTTCAGGTTGTATCATATACACCTCTTCATCCAGCTCTCTGTTTAGGAAAGCTGTCTTCACATCCATCTGCCAGATTTCATAGTCCAGATGGACAGCTATCGCAAGCATAACCCGAATGGATTTGAGCGTTGCCACAGGAGAAAACATCTCGTCATAGTCTATACCATAACGTTGACGATATCCTTGGGCAACCAGACGGGCTTTATAGGTTTCCTCCTTTCTGTCTGCGCCCCTCTTCCTCTTGAAGACCCACTTATATCCTATGGGTTTTACTCCTTCGGGTGGGTCAACCAATGTCCACACATCGTTGACCTTCAAAGACTCCATTTCAGATTTCACGGCCTCTAGCCATTTCTCAGAGTCGGGTCTCTGCATTGCATCCATGTAGGTGATCGGATCCTCATCATTTTCATCAAGTTCGATAGGATCGTCATCCTGGATCAAGAAACCATAGTATCTGTCCAGTTGACGTGGTACTCTACCAGATCGCCTTAAGGGTGCTTGATCAATGGGCTCTGGATCTGATCTAATCAAATCCAGTTCAGCAACTTGCGTCGGATTTTCCACCTGTCGAATTTCGTCAAGTTCGACCTTGAGGCAACAGTCCCTTCACCAAGAAACTCTCTTTCCAAAAAGATTGCCTTAAGGCTGACAAACACTTTTTGCTCATCAGCTAGGTAGAAGTAATACCCTTTGGTCTCTTTTGGGTACCCTATAAAATTACACTTGTCAGACCTAGGTCCAAGCTTGTCCGTAATTAAACATTTAACATAAGTCGGACACCCCCAAACCCTAAGGTGTGAGAGTACTAGCTTACGTCCTACCCATATCTCATATGGCATTTTGGTTACAGACTTACTCAGAATCCTATTTAGAAGGTAACAAGCCGATTCGAGTGCATATCCCTAAAGGGAGATCGGCAGACCAGCAAACCCCATCATGGATCGAACCATGTCCAACAAGGTCCGATTCCTTCTTTCAGACACACCATTATGCTGTGGTGTTCCAGGAGGTGTCTACTGAGAGAGAATCCCATTCTCCCCAAGATATGTCAGAAAATCATTGGAAAGGTATTCATCTCCTCGATCAGATCGAAGAGTTTTAATACACTTTCCAGTTTATTTTTCTACCTCATTTCAGAATAGTTTGAACATTTCAAATGACTCTAACTTATGCTTCATTAAATAGACATACCCATACCTCGATAGGTCGTCTGTGAAGGTTATGAAGTAGAAATATCCACCTCTTGCACTTGAGCTCATGGGTCCACATACATCAGAATGTACCAGAGCCAAGAGTTCACTGGCTCACTCACTTTTACTAGTAAAAGGTGACTTGATCATTTTACCAAGAAGACAGGACTCACAGGTTGGAAGTGATTCATAATCACCTACTTCAAAAATTCCTTCTTGAGCCAACCTGTTTATCCTGTTCTTATTGATATGACCTAGCCTACAGTGCCAAAGGTAGACTTCTGACACATTATCTATTCTAGAGAGTTTACCGGAGGTTTGAACCACATTAACAGGCTGTGATAGAAAGTAAATTCCATTATTAAGTTATCCAACAAACATTGTAACACCATTCAAAATGATATTGCAAATATTTTTTTTTATTAAAAATTGATAACCATTCATGGCCAAAAGGCCTACAGAAATAATATTTAATAAAAATCTTGGACAATAGTGACATTCACTCAGAATTATATTTCGAGAATTGATTACAAGGTTCATGATTCCTAATGCTAGAACTGAAACTTTGCTTCCATCTCCAATGTTCAGGAATCTCTCACCTTCATCAAATCTCCTTCTGACCTGCAGATCCTGCATCGAATTGCAAATATGATAAGGGCTTCTGGTATCCAATACCCAGGCAGTAGTATCACAAATAAAAAAGTTGCAAGGTGTTATCATATAAGTACCTTGCTTCTTCTTCGGCCTGTTCGGGTCCAATGAGGCAATGTATAGAGGACAGTTCCTCTTCCAGTGCCCCTGCTTCTTGCAAAAGAAGCACTCCACTTGATTCTGGTCGGGCTTGCACTTCTTGGTCTGACCCTGTGCAGACATCCCAGCATGCGGCTGCTCCTTCTTACTCTTCTTCTTCTTGTTCTTCTTCCCTTTCTTAAAGGGTCGACAACCAGAAAAAGACCCTCCCACAATATTTACCGACTCCTTATGGTGCTGGTGGTTCTTCTCAAAGTTCTGTAGCAACCCCAACAAGCCGTGGTAGTTCATTGCAGGCTTTGTCATTCGAAAATGAGTAAGGAAGGGAAGGTAGGACTTGGGCAGAGAATTAAGGATCGCATCCTTACCAAGCTGCTCGTGCAGGGAAAAGCCCAGTTTACTTAGGCGCTCAATCATTTCGATCATGTACAGTACATGATCAGTGACTGAGGCTCCATCCCTCATCCGAGCATTGAAAATGGCACAACTAGTTTTGTGCCTTTCGACATCGTCAGGCATGCCGAAAGAGTCGTTCAACATTTGAAGCATCTCCTATGGTTGGGCGTTCTCGAACCTGCGGCTGAACTTATCATTCATTGCCACCAGCATAATGCACTGAACAGTGGTGCGATCGTTGAGCCACTTCTGGTAAGTGTCTCGGACCACCCCTCTAGCATTCGGGACTGGCTCCTCAGGTGCCGGATCCGTTACTACATAAAGGATCTGCTCATGCTCAAGGATGATTTTTAATTTTTGATACCAGCTATCGAAATTAGGTCCCATGAGCTTGTCATTATCTAATAATGATCGGAGTGAAAGGGTAGTGGCCATAGCTGCATAAAAGAAAACCAGACCTATATTAGTACATAAATTATTAATACTAAAGACTTGGACTTTAGTCTAAAGTTTCTCCCAGTATTTTTATGAATTGGTAGCCTCAACCTTCAATTCGAGGAATTACTTTAATTCCTTAGTGGGTACTAGAATCCACACAGACTACACACGAGCCCAACTTTGGTTGGTCAACCCTTGTGCATCTATGGGTAGGTTCATAACCAGTTGTTTCGCTAAACAACTTCTAATAATTGATTTTGCCCCTGAACCTAATCAGTAGGCTTTGGCCTCCACTGAAAAGATCTGGTTAGGTCCAACCATTAACATGATTTGATTTGATGAATCGGATCAATAAATGATCAGGCCTGATTTTGGCCGGCCAACCTGACTACCATCAGAAAGACTCAAACTAAATTATCATATTATGAATGATAATTCCATTAGTCAATAAGCACCAGTCCTTTGGGCCTCCAATGATTATTAAACTAATGGACTCGTTATCACTCACTTAATGGAAGGCTATGATTTAGTTATCAATATAACTTAATCATTTTTAGGACCTAATAATTTTTTTTTTGAGGATTTTATTAATGAATAGATGAGAAGAAAATATCCAGCCAATTTCAATCCTTCCACTGACTTCACCAAGTTAGATTAAAAAGGATTTACTTAAAGCTGGCATTAGGAGCACCTAAATCAGTCAAACTGATTTACCTAATGATATGGGTGAGCCCTAATCACCAAGTGATCTAATCAAAACCTAATTCACCAGATTGGCTAGGTAAGTGAGATCAGTGGTGGGGATTGAAACAGGTAAGTGCTCTGATACCATTTGTGGGGAAAAACAGTGCAGGGGTAAAATGATAATTTTAAAACTTTTCAAAATTACTATTTTACAGCAAAAATTATTAATTAATCTAATTAATTAATAAGAATTTATCCTACACTAGGATTAAACTATGATATATAGCATGCATGCATTTAAATTTAAAATTCAAATTTGAACAGTAAACACTTTACTATAATATGTTCAGAATATAATACCTTTGTGCGGGTAGTAGATCGCCATAATCTGATCATCATCGGGAGAGTCTGATCATCACGATGTAGCCACACAGTATGTCTGACCTCTGTGGATCATCCACACGAAGCTCCCAATCTGATCGACTCCATACGAGTGCTAGCACTTTGTAGAGCCTTTCGACGGCCGATGCTGATCGAACTCCTTTGATCGATGTCTGTCGATTCTTCAGATGCTCTAGATCATTAGAAAACATGTCTGAGAGGATGTTGAAGATCTCCCTAAAATTTGGTGGGCTCACGACACTCGTAGCTCACCTTCTCATTTTCCAAACTCCAGGCTGAAACCCTGAAGAACTAACTGAAACCCTGCGCACACTTTTTCTTTCTTTTCTTTCTTTTTCTCTCGAAAGGATATTGACCTTCACCTTGCACATAAGGATTCCCCACACCCAGATTTTCTCTCCAAAATTTTTCTTGCACACACCCCACTCTTCTCCGCCTTTTAAAACAACGTCAAACGTCTTATCCACGTGAGAGGATAAAGATGAGTAATTGCACATTTGAATTCACATCAAATTTTGAATTCAAATGGAAACCAATTTATCCCTATCCACTAAGGGCGTGAGAAGAGGAGGGCGTGGCTTAATTTGTGCATGAGTGATTTCATGAGAAATATTTTCTCGTGTAATAAATAGGGCATTAAAAGAGGATAAGGTCAAGGTGCTAAGATTGGTTGCTTATTCAAATTCAAACTTTGTTTTGAATTTGAATGGCCAACCAATCATCCTTATCCACTCATATGGCGCATTAAAGTAGGGCGTGAGGAGGGTTTTGCATGAGAAAAAATTTATGAGAACTTCCTTCTCGTGAATTCAAATGGGCACAATGGAAGTGAGGTGGCGCAGGGAGAATGGGTCAAGGTGGTTTTATTATTTAAACCAACCTAATTGAACCAAATAAGTTAGGCCCAATTAGACTAATTTAAATCTAACTTAATTAGGCTTAATTAGGCTCAATAAAATCCTAATCAAATCATGAATTGATTAAGCCCAACCCCTGATCATATCAGGGACCAAACCATCTCGACGATTAGGTCAACTCTTAACCTAATCAGGTCAAACCCAACTGAATCCAATTCAATTGGACTTGATCCAAAATTAATTACTCAATCAAATTGAGTTAATTAGTGATCAAATCACTAATTAAATCTCTCATAAATATTGAGTCCAAATTCGATGGATAATCGGACATCAAAATTCATCGATATGTAACCCTGATCGAAGAGTCCTAAACCAGTGGGACTCTTGACCCCAGTACCCGAAATGTGTGAAATTCATAATCAGAGAATCCTGATTCTCGATCACAGAATCCTAGATATGAAGGACTCTTCACCAGCTATCAGATCAGATAAGAACCTCTAATATGTGTGACCCCACAGGTTCGAACCTAAGTCGGTAGCACAGGAACCAATTCTTGTACTAATCGAAGTGACCATCAAGCAATGATATCCGACGATCGGATAGGTCGAATGGTCGTAATCGAAATACTCAAAACCTACGTGAATATGGTTACTGTATAATTCATCCTTTTGACCTCTGTGTTTAGGATGACTCAAGGTTAAACTATCAACCCTGATTAGATCATCCGAATCGTGCTCAACTCAAACAGTACTATGACTCCTCATAAAGACTACCCTGGTCAAGGTTTTTCTAAATTGAAATATGACTGTACACAGCTCCTAAACTGGAGTGGTCAATCCCATTTTGACACATGCACCGACAAGTCAAGTACTTGACTACACCCAGCAGCCTTCCGTCACTGAATTAGAAATTCAGGTAGTCTAGTGCCTAAGTGCAATGAGTTGCTTGCAAGTCACCGTGGCTGTCTCAGGTCGGAGGGATATTTATACCCATATTCCATCGGAGCAAATCTTGACTGCAGAAATAGCTCCAGAGTCAGTCACGTTCAATGCAGATGTACCCTTACATCTCACCTGTATGCCATACCAGTGTCTCCACACTCATTGATTAAGAGGACAACCAACATATATGGCACACAATGACCTATGCTTGATAAACGTTGTCGTCCTTGGTAACAATGTATCATTTGATCGCGAACAGATTTAAGGACTAAACGACAAATCCTCCTTTGTCGACTCTAAATAGTCCTAAGGACTTCACCACAACATAAAAGTTCATTAGAAGATGAAACATTTTGTGATGAACAATGCCAAAATAATTTTTATTAATTCATAATTCATGTACATATACAAAAATGAGTACAACGATCAATAGGCTGATGATTGGCTTTGGGACACTATTCCCAACAATTAGGTCCCATGAGCTTGTCATTATCTAATAATGATCGGAGCGAAAGGATAGTGGCCATAGCTGGATAAAGGAAAACCAGACCTATATTAGTACATAAATTATTAATACTAAAGACTTGAACTTTAGTCTAAAGTTTCTCCCAGTATTTTTATGAATTGATAGCCTCAACCTCCAATTCGAGGAATTACTTTAATTCCTTAGTGGGTACTAGAATCCACACAGACTACACACGAGCCCAACTTTGGTTGGTCAACCCATGTGCATCTATGGGTAGGTTCACAACCAGTTGTTTCTCTAAACAACTTCTAATAATTGATTTTGTTCCTGAACCTAATCAGTAGGCTTTGGCCTCCACTGAAAATATCTGATTAGGTCCAACAATTAACATGATGTGATTTGATGAATCAGACCAATAAATGATCAGGCCCGACTTTGGCCGACCAACCTGACCACCATCAGAAAGACTCAAACCAAATTATCATATTATGAATGATAATTCCATTAGTCAATAAGCACCAGGCCTTTGGGCCTCCAATGATTATTAAACTAATGGACTCATTATCACTCACTTAATGGGAGGCTATGATTTAGTTATCAATATAACTTAATCATTTTTAGGACCTAATATTTTTTTTTTTTTGAAGATTTTATTAAAGAATAGATGAGAAGAAAATATCCAGCCAATTTCAATCCTCCCACTGACTTCACCAAGTCAGATTAAAAAGGATTTACTTAAAGCTGGCATTAGGAGCACCTAAATCAGTCAAACTGATTTACCTAATGACATGGGTGAGCCCTAATCACCAAGTGATCTAATCAAAACCTAATTCACCATGTTGGCCAGGTAAGTGAGATCAGTGGTGGGGATAAGCCATTAACTCGTCAGAGATCGAATCACTGCGAGTAGCTCCCGCTTAAAAACCACTGGTCAAACTGCCAAACTTACCTTAGACACCAATCGGTTCATTAGTTTTAATTTGATCAACTTAGTAAATAGGGTACCACCGCATAGCCATGAATTAAGTCCATCTTGATGACCCATTCAACTACAACTATTGGAGTTGAGTCTAGAGTATCCTTGACCTAATCTAATTCAACTTTTGATTAGATTTGACTAATTACTCTAATTTAGTCCATTTCTTTAAGCTAACCTTAGGTCTAACCCAATTATGGACCTAATCCATCTAACCCATTGACCCACAAGTTTATGCAATTGTCTTAGGTCTTAATTCACAATTCTAGACCTACTAGACAACACTTAATTCTTTTAATTAAGTATTGGGCTGATAGGTCAGGGTTTGGCATTTCGAAAATAATTTTTAAATTTGAAAGGTTTTATTTTCTGTTCACCAAATATGTTGACTCATTTCATAAATAGATCAGCATATTTCATAAATAGCAATCCTATTGCTAATTACATAACAAAAAATAACTTAATCAAAAAAAAATCATGAATATTTCTTTAGATCTAATCTAACACATTATTGATAAATTTCACAATTGAACCTTTACAATTAATTCCTTTCGCTGCTTCATCTGCATGGGATATAATTACAGCGGCACCCCTACCGCCATAGGAGACCCCATCGAATGGGAGGAGAGGGTCTTTAAACCCTACTTTTCTCCTATGACCGGACGGCCATGGCAACCAACCCAATTCAATTACTTGCTACTTGGATCAAGTATATCTAAATATACCAATTTCAAAATTTAAATTTCAAATTTTAAATTTTAAATTTTGAATTTCAAATTTCAAATAAATTTCAAATTTCAAATTTTAAAATTTTGAATTTCAAATTTTGAATTTCAAATTTTGAATTTCAAATTTTGAATTTTAAATTTTGAATTTTAAATTTGAAATTTCAACCAAATTTCAAATTTCAAATTTTGAATTTCAAATTTTTGAATTTTGAATTTCAAATTTCAAATTTGAAAATTCAAATTTCAAATTTTGAATTTTAAATTTTTGAATTTTAAATTTCGAACAACTTTCAAAATTTAAATTTTAAATTTTGAATTTCAAATTTCAAATTATAAACTTTTAGATTAAAACTTAATCTACATATGCAAATATATATATCATATCTAAAAACCCACTCTGATACTATTTGTGGGGAAAAATAGTGCAGGGATAAAATGATAATTTTAAATTTTTTTCAAAATTACTATTTTATAGTGGAAATTATTAATTAATCTAATTAATTAATAAGAATTTACCCAATACTAGGATCTAAATATGAAATATAGCATGCATGTATTTAAATTTAAAATTCGAATTTGAACAGTAAATACTTTACTGTAATGTGTTCAGAATACAATACCTTTGTGTGGGTAGTAGATCGCCACAATCTGATCACCGTCGAGAGAGTCTGATCATCGTGATACAGCCACATAGTATGTCTGGCCTCTGCAGATCATCCACATGAAGCTCTCGGTCTGATCGACTCCTCACGAGTGCTAGCTCGTTGTAGAGCCCTTTCGACAGTCGATGCTGATCAAACTCCTTCGATTGATATCTGCTGATTCTTTGGATACTCTAGATTGTCAGCAGACGTGTTTGAGAGGATGTTGAAGATCTCTCTAAAATTTGGTGGGCTCATGACACTCGTAGCTCACCTTCTCATTTCTCGAACTCCAGGCTGAAACCCTGAAGAACTCACTGAAACCCTGTGCACACTTTTTCTTTCTTTTCTTTCTTTTTCTCTCGAAAGGATATTGACCCTCACCTTGTACACAAGGATTCCTCACGCATAGATTTTCTCTCCAAATTTTTTTTTGCACATGCGCCACTCTTCTCCACCTTTTAAAACAACATCAAACGTCTAATCCATGTGAGAGGATAAAGATGAGTAATTGCACATTTGAATTCAAATCAAATTTTGAATTCAAATGGAAACCAATTTATCCCTATCCACTAAGGGTGTGAGAAGAGGAGGGCGTGGCTTAATTTGTGCATGAGTGATTTTATGAGAAACATTTTCTCATGTAATAAATGGGGTGTTAAAAGAGGATAAGGTCAAGGCACTAAGATTGGTTGCTCATTCAAATTCAAACTTTGTTTTGAATTTGAATGGCCAACCAATCATCCTTATCCACTCATATGGTGCATTAAAGTAGGGCATGAGGAGGGCTTTGCGTGAGGAAAAATTCATGGGAACTTTCTTCTCGTGAATTCAAATGGGCGCAGTGGAAGTGAGGTGGCGCAGGGAGAATGGGTCAAGGTGGTTTCATTATTTAAACCAACCTAATTGAACCAAATAAGTTAGACCCAATTAGACTAATTTAAATCTAATTTAATTAGATTTAATTAGGCTCAATAAAATCTTAATCAAATCAAAAATTGATTAAGCCCAACCCCTGATCATATCAGGGACCAAACCATCTCGATGATTAGGTCAACTCTTAACCTAATCGGGTCAAACCCAACTGAATCCAATTCAATTGGACTTGATCCAAAATTAATTATTCAATCAAATTGAGTTAATTAATGATCAAATCACTAATTAAACTTCTCATAAATATTGAGTCCAAATCCGATGGGTAATCGGGCATCAAAATTTATCGATATGTAACCCTGATCGAAGAGTCCTAAACCAGTGGGACTTTTGACCCCGATACCCAAAATGTGTGGAATTCATGATCAGAGAATCTTGATTCTCGATCCCAAAATTTTAGACATGAAGGACTCTTCACCAGCTATCAGATCAGATAGGAACCTCTAATGTGTGTGACCCCGCAGGTTCCAACCTAAGTCGGTAGCACAGGAACCAATTTCTGTACTAATCAAAGTGACCATCTAGCAATGGTCCCCGATGACCAGATAGGTCGAATGGTCACAATCGCAACACTCAGAACCTACGTGAATATGGTTACTGTATAATTCATCCTTTTGACCTCTGTGTTTAGGATGACTCAGGGTTAAACTGTCAACCCTGATTAGATCATCCGAATTGTGCTCAACTCAAACAGTCCTGTGACTCCTCACAAATACTACCCTGGCCAAGGTTTTACTAAATTGAAACACAAATGTACATAGCTCCTAAACTGGAGTGGTCAATCCCATCTTGACACACGCATCGATAAGTCAAGTACTTGACTACACCCAGCAGCCTTCCGTCACTGAATTAGAAATTCAGGTAGTCCAGTGCCTAAGTGCAGTGAGTTGCTTGCAAGTCACCGTGGCCATCTCAGGTCGGAGGAATATTTATACCCATATTCCATCGGAGCAAATCTTGACAGTAGAAATAGCTCTGGAGTCGGTCACGTTCAGTGTAGATGTACCCTTACATCTCACCTGTATGCCATACCAGTGTCTCCACACTCATTGGTTAAGAGGACAACCAACCTATATGGCACACAACGACCTATGCTTGATAAACATTATCGTCCTTGGTAACAACGTATTATTTGGTCACGAACAGATTTAAGGACTAAACGACAAATCCTCCTTTGTCGAGTCTAAATAGTCCTAAGGACTTCACCACAACATAGGAGTTCATTAGAAGATGAAATATTTTATGATGAAAAATATCAAAATAATTTTTATTAATTCATAATTCATGTACATATACAAAAATAAGCACAACCGTCAACAGGCTGATGATTGGCTTTGGGATACTATTCCCAACACAAAGTTGGTTTCAACTTTTTAATAAAGGATGAATTTTATGATATCATTCTGAATAGTACTATAATTTTGCATGAATAATTAAAATATGGCATATGCCTACTATCACAGTCTGTTAGTATAATGTACACATCTAATAAATATCCTAAAGTAGATAATGTCAGTGATGCTTATCTTTGGTATTATCAGCTAGGTCATGTGAACAAGAACAAGATGGATAGGTTAACTAAAGAGAAAATCCTCGACATTGATAATTATGAATCATTACCAATCTATGAATCTTGTCATCTTGGTAAGATGACAAAATCACCTTTTAAAGAAAAAGATGAGCGAGCCGCTGATGTTCTAAGTCTAGTACATAGTGACATATGTAGACCCATGAGCACAAGTGCCAGAGATGGGTATAATTACTTCATTACTTTCACTGACGGTCTATCTAGGTATTGGTATGTCTATCTTATGAAGCATAAATTTGAATCATTTGAAGTATTTAAATGATTCCATAATGAAGTAGAAAAATAAATTAAGAAGAGTATTAAAACTCTTTGATCAGATCGAGGAGGTGAATATCTTTTCAATGAGTTTCTGACATATCTAGAGGAGAATGAGATTCTCTTACAATAGACTCCTCTGAAGACACCACAACATAATGGGATGTCAGAAAGGAGGAATCGAATACTATTAGATATGGTTCGATTCATAATGGGCTTTGTGACTCTGTCAATCTTCTTTCAAGGATACGCTCTAGAAACTACATGCTATGTATTGAACAGGGTTCCAAGTAAGTCTATAAATAAAATTCCATATGAGAATGGATAGGACGTAAGCTAGTATTCTCACACCTTAAGATTTGAGGATGTCCGACTTGTGTAAGAATTTAAAGATAAATAAGCTTAGACCCAGGTCCGACAAGTGTTTATTTGTAGAGTACCCAAATAAAATAAAAATGTACACTTTCTACCTCACTGAAAAACAAAAAATGTTTGTCGATAATAGGACAGTCTTTTTGGAAAAAGAGTTTCTTAGAAAAGAAACTGATGCCATTAAGATCAAACTTGGTGAAGTCCATAGGTAGAAAATAAAATACCTTTGAGTAGAAATACAGAACCAAATTTGATTGGAGAGTCAAATCTAAAACCTGTTATAGAGGTGCTATTAAGGAGATCCGATAAAGTACCACATCAACTGGATAGATACTATGATTTCTTGCTCCGGGATGGTGATCTTGTTGAACTAGATAAGAATGATAAGGATCCGATCACCTATATGGATGCCATGCAGAGATCTAATTCTCAAAAATAGCTAAAAGCCATGAAATCTAAAATGAAATCTATGAAGATCAATGGGGTATGGACACTTATTGATCCACTTGAAGGAATTAAATCCATAGGGTATAAATGGATCTTCAAAAGAAAAAGAAGAGCGGATGGAAAGGTAGAGACCTATAAAGTCCAACTAGTTGTCAAATAATATTGTCAATGTTATAGTATTGACTATGATGACATATTCTTTCTTGTGGCAATACTCAAGTCTATTCGGATTATGCTCACTGTAGCGGCACACCTAGATTATGAGATTTGATAAATAGATGTCAAAACTACTATCCTTAATGGAGAGGTGGAAAAAGAGGTATATATGATACAACCAAAAGGGTTCACATCCACAAACAAATCTAAAGTGTGCAAGCTAAACAGGTCCACTTATGGACTAAAGCAAGCTTCCCAGAGTTGGAACATGCATTTTGATAAGATGATCAAAATATATGACTTCATTAAGAATGGAGAGAAGCCTTGCATCTATAAATAGGCTAATGATTCTGTAGTCATCTTCCTTGTATTGTATATGATGACATACTCTTAATAGAAAATGACATCCTGCTTTACAGAGTATAAAGCTATGGTTATCATCACAGTTCTCTATGAAGGATTTAAGAAAAGAATCCTACATTCTAAGAATGAAGATCTATATTGTCCCAATTCACGTACATTGATATCGTGCTAAAGCGGTTCAGCATAAAAAATTTCAAGAAAGGCTATCTTTCGATTGGCCCAAGAACTACTCTCTCTGAGAAAGATTATCCAAAAACTCCATAAGAGAGAGAGCGTATGAGTAAAATTTCACATGCCTCGACAGTGAGATCTATCATGTATGGTGTTGGGTATGAAATATCCCCCGACTGAAGTTCGTAAAAGATCGACCTTCTACAGTGATCAACTATTCTCCGAACTTCTTCCGGAATTCACCAATATCCGAGCTTCTTCGACAACGAGATTCCTACAGTAATCAAACTCCATCCAAGTTCCTACGATGGTCGACCGCCTTCAGAATTCCAACCGAGCTCCCATGAGATCTTAACTCCTACTATGAGCGGTCTACTCCAAACTCCTACAGCGGGCGGTCTACCCCGGACATCTACTATAAGCAAATTCCATTCGGGCCTCTACTGTAAACATATTTCTTCCGAACTTCTACTACAGGTAGACTTCAATCGAGCTTCTTTGTAGCCAGGACCCAGACGAGCCTCTACAATGGGACAGGACCCACCGGCCAGGTCGCTACTCCGAGCTCCCACGATAATCGATCTTCGACCGAGCTTCTACAATAAGCGATCTCCTTTCAGCCTTCTGCAAGAACCAGACCTCGATCGAACTTCCATAGCGGATGGATATCGGACGAGCTTCTACGACAGATGGACTCTGACACTAGATTCTTACAATGATCGATCGCCTTCGATGTCTACCGAACCTCCCCAATGCCATCCAAAGTCCATCGCCGGCCGACCCTCTGCCAGATCCTTCATGAAACCAAACTTCTCCGATAGATCATCTTCAGACGAGCTTCCACATCAGACGAATTTCAGACAGACTTCTCTAGCAATCAGACTCTTATCGGGCTTCACCAACGAAAAATCTCCATCCGAGCTTCTACAGCAGATGACTCCCACCTGTACTATCAGCGCCTAAGGTATCCAACAACAGTAGACTCGTCAGCAGCTTCGGAGACATCCGAGCTTCTCCCAGATCGACGGGATAGAAAGTCATTCTGCTCCATCAGATGTCCCAGCCGAGCTCCAACCGACAAATCTGAACTCTCTGGCAAGTCACAACAATGGCCACTACCCTGCTCCACTCTCTGCAACAGATTCTGTGTGGCTCCACTACTCTCTGGCAAGTCGTGACAATGGACACCGCTCCACTCTTTGGGCTCCACTACTCTCTGGCAAGTCACAATAATGGACACCACTCTACTCTTCGTAACAAACTCCACGTGGCCCTGAACGACCCCTGATGCCACTACTCTCCGTAACAAACTTCGGACAGCTTTGAACAGCCCATTACCAGGTGGTTACTAGCGTCGCTGTCAATCAGTTATGCACTTCATCTATAAAAAGGGACCTCCAGATATGTTCTTCTCTAAGCTCAAAAACTCTATCCCAAAACTCTGCTAAAATTTCCACTCGAGCACTCTATTTCTGTTGAAGTAGAGTACTGACTTGAGCATCGGAGGGTCTTGTCGGAGCACCCCCAACTTCGATTTAGACTTTCTTTGCAGGTTCTGATGGTGGCTGCGGTCATCTCGACTCCAGCAACTCCAGCTTTGACGAAATTCTACACCAACATACACTATGACATATACGAGGTCAGATGTGGCCTACTCGTTAGGCATAGTGAATAGGTATCAATTTGATCTGGATGAGAACTATTGAAAAGTTGTAAAGACAATTCTTAAGAATTTGAGAAATACTAAAGATCAATGGTTATCTATGGAGATACTGACTTTAAACTTATGGGATATACAAATTTTAATTTTTAATCAGATCGTGATGATAATAAAAGTGTGTCTGACAATATTTTTACTTTATATGATGGAGCAATCTGCTGGAAGAGTTCCAAAAAACATATAGTAACTGACTCTACTTATGAAGCAAAATTGATTGCAGTATCTGATGCTGCTAGTAAAAAGAAAAACCTAGCCAACCCCTTCACTAAAGCTCTCCAGACCAAAGAGTTCGATGACCATAAGTGGAAGATGGGTATTAGATACAGTCCTGATTAGCTTTAGTCCAAGTGAGAGTTGTTGAAAAATATGTCCTAAAGTTAATTATCTATCTATAGATGGTTGAGCTCTTTATAATTTATATATAAATTATTAAAGAATAAAAGTTATTTCTGGCAAGTTCATCATAAAAGTATATCTTTCTTTGAACACTTGTGATATGATGAAGTTTTTAGAACTATAATATTATCGGTAAAGAAGGATTTATTGAATAGTTTATGAACTTGTTCATGATCAAATGATACATTATTAATAAGGATAATAATATTTATCAAGTATAAGTTCTTGTGCACTATGTGGGTTGGTTGTTCTCTAAATCAAGGAGTGTAGAGATAATGGTATGGCATACAGGTGAGATGTAGGAGTACATCATCACTGAACAGTGACTCACTTGTGGAGTGCTCTACTGTCAAGGGCAACTTACGAAAGATATGGGCAAAAGTATCTCTTCGATCTGAGATCATCACAGTGACTTGCAAATAACTCATTGTGCTTTGATGCTGGACTATTTGTATTTCTAATATAGTGTAGAAGGCTACTGGATATAGTCAAGTACTTATGAAGTCAATGTTGAAAGAATAATGTCCTACAAGCCAATCGCATATGAGATGTGATCGGATATTTTTTACCATTTATCTTCCAAACTCATGTAATTGATATTGTTTTTTAATAAAATAGGCATCTCGATTCATTATATGCTATATCTTATTGTTATTTTTAAGATTATAACGAACCCCATAGGTCTGGATAATGATTTTAGAGCTATGATGAGATCATGCTAGTGAGACCTAAATCTTTGATAGCCATGACCTAAAATATTCTCAGTCATTAGTTCAGTGAGTCAGAGATCAATGATACCGATAAGACTGGCATGTCCTATGTATGCTCAGTGATGAGGATGGTTGATCTTACAACCACTTATATGGTGACACTAATATAAGAATGTGGGTGCACATTAGAGAATGAGTTCACTAAATAGACCTACAAGAGAATATCTGATGGAGTCTTATTTATATATCAGCTGATGATTCTTTTGTGGGAGTTGTGTAAGTGATCTTTTGACTTGAATTCACTATGGTACCTTATGTATATGAATCTATAGTTTGGTTCACTTTCTAACTTGGTTCTTTGATCCTTGTGTAGGATGTTCTAGATATGGTGAAGTGTACATGGAGATTGTGAGTGACTAATAAGGGATTAGTCACTCCTAATAAGGGGAGCGAACATCCTATGTGATTTCATAGGTCGATGATTCTGGAAGACTTTGGCCAAAGCAGAATGATAATTAGAAAGAAATTTTTAATGTATCATTAATTGAATCATCATCTTTTGATTGAGATATATATAGATAAGTAATTAGATTTGACATAATTCCATGCTCACAGTTCATCTGGGATGTTATTTGACTGAAGGATTGAATTACACGGTAACTTACCACTGAAGGGTATTTTGATAATTTTTTATCAAAATTTTAAATCTTTCGAGTAGTCATGACACATTGCTAGACATCAATCTCAACTTATGATCTCATCATAATTAAAAAGATTTAATTTAAAAATTAATTAGAAAGAGTTCTAGTTGATTGAGACTCTTGAGCTGATCTAATTTGATCAGATTAGGATTACGTCAAGAGTTTGTATCCACTGTTGGCTAGATTTGAAATCTAATGGGTCACACATTTTGAGATTTGGTCTTGATCTGATTTAATTAAGATTTAATATAAATTTTAGGGTTAATTTGATATGCTAGCATATTGTGTTAACCCAAGTTCCTAATTTGGTTAAGTTCAAAGTGTTTGAGCTAAACTAGACTTGTTTCCTTTAACATGATTGGATTGGGTCTATTTTAATTGGACTCTTATCCAACTTGGAAGTGTTTCAAGTGTGGAAGGAGACCACCATGCCCACTGAGTTCTACATGCAAAAATAAATGCCGCCCACCCTTTATTACATTGAGAAGTGGAAGAGTCCTTCTTCATGAAGACTCTTATCCATCTCCTCATTTTCCTCTGGTTCCTTAATTATCACACGTCAAAATTTTATGAAGGATTTATGGGGTGTAGAAGAGGAGGAGTCCTTCTATGTGAAAGCTCTTCTGTGCCAACTAAAGTTGTGGAGAATTAATTCTCCACATGAAAACATGGAGTGCCAAGAGTTGGTGCCCCTTGGGGGTTCTTCACGTCCCTTCTTCACCTATTTATATAGGGCATCTCATATGGATAAGGTGCTAGATTTTGGATAAAAATTAGAGTATTTTGGTGTGTGATAAGAGAGAAAAAATTTGAAAAAAAAATCTAGGAAAAATATGAGAAAAAAATTGAGAGAAAAATTGTAAGAAGGGTGGTAAGAAAAATAGCAAGTGTCGCTACCTTGTCCTAGGGTTTGATTTTTTCATATGTTGGAGCATAAAATCAAATCCTAGGTTGTAATACTTCAAGAGAAAATTTTCTTGGCATGATCTTGGTGGAAAAATTGAAGGCAACTGAGCGTTGGTGCGATCGTTCTTCAAGTTCGAAGCCAGTAGTGTTCTTGTGAAGAAAAGGCTACGATAATGCACTGGTTAGGAAAGACTTTGGCCAACTTTCATGTGGATCACCATTGGAGGACTTCTATTTTGGAGTCTCATAGAGATCACCATCTTACCATACTACTCATTGAAGAAAGTATAAATTTCTATCTCATTGCATGCTTGATATTGTCTGGTTCGACATCTACAAGGTGATTCTAGGGTTTGGATTTTGATTCGATAGTTTTGATTGTTAAAGCTTCCTATATGTATGTTTTAAAATTTTAAAAATTTACTTTTCACTACATCACCAGAACCCAATAGTGGTATTACAGCCACCCTTATTAAATTTGATCAAACAAGTGCAAAAGTTATAATATAGAATTGTTCTAGTTCATATATTGCCAAAAATGTTGCATCGATTTCTATCATCGATCTTAAAATCAAAAATTATTTTTGACTTTATTTGAACCATGGATTTTAATTTTAGTTATTAAAATTTTGAATTTATGATAATATAAAATTTATTGATTCATGGTTGTTTGATGTTTAAATCAATTTTTGATTAAGGGTGTAATGTATACCTAATTCGATTAGGGTTTGTTTCAATTTTAACTAGACTTGTTATATATGTTAAGTCATTTGTACACCCTTATATGATTATTGTAACTATTTTTGGCCTGTCAATTTGATTGATATTATAACTTATAAAAGCATGTTGAATTACATAATTTGTATAATATATTTTATATAGTAGTTAGGATGTGTCGAGACCAGTTCAAAGACTTTCTATAAAATTATATTAAGTTGTAATATCGAGATTCACTTACAAATCAAATATCAAATTCATTTGATCAATTGGTGTCTAGGTAAGTGTTAAAGATAGATTTCTAATTAGGTCCGTATGCTGGTCTGGCCAACTTTGTTGGTATCTAAGAAAAGCTATGGGGAGCCTCCCACCTACGGACCTAGCCAATTTAGTCTTATTGAGTTTCGAACTTAGATTGATTAGTGATGTTGACACTACAAGGGCTTTCCTTCATGCTTGGTGAATAAAGTATGTCAAGATCATAGTGAGCTTATTGTGCTATCCACAAGGTTTACTATAAAAATTGATATGATGTTGACTAAGTGCATATTGATGCTTATGGCATATTTGAATAGTATTTCTTGTTGTACTATCCATAAGGACAGTATTATTTAAGTATGACTATATAGGATTGAAGGGCTAACTTAATTAGATTACTATAGTTTGTTGTGCTATCCACAAGACTATGAGTGATCTAGAGGCAAGAGAGAAAAATATTGAGAATTATATGAAGTACTATTGGCAAAGCGTTACCTACTCTTGAACTCACGAATGCTTGTTGTGCTATCCATAAGGTGTTTGTGAGAAATAAGAATCTCAATCCTACTTAGAAATATAAGGATGTTTCTCATTTTTCATACTTGGGGGCTATGAAATTTATTAAAATAGTGCAAGACACAATTAGGCTAAAGTCCTAATCTAGTTGTACATGTCATCATGAGTTGTCCCTTACATTGTGTCCTTGTTATTGTAGATTAGCTATATATATGGCATCCTCATTATCATTACGAGGTATATTAGATACTAACAAATTGATCGAACCAAACTATGTGGACTGATTGAGAAATCTGAAAATAATTCTCACATAGGAGAAAGTCTTCTATATACTGGATTCATCTGTACCTGATACGATCGGAGAAGATGCATCTGAGGAGGAAAGAGCCACATATAAGATGTGGAAGGATGACAGTATGACTATCAAGTGTATCATGCTTGCCTCGATGAACAATGTGCTTCAGAGGCAGCATGAGGATATAGATGTTCCTTCTATACTCTTTAATCTTAAGAAGTTATACGGGGAATAAAGTCGAACTGCTAGATATAAAATATCTATGAAGTTGTTTCATACCTAAATGACTGAAGGTACATCTGTGCAAACTCATATCCTCAAGATGATTGATTTGATCACTCATCTGGGATAGTTAGACTTTGCTATGGATGGTGAACTCAGTCAGGATTTGATCCTGCAGTCACTCTCCGATTTCTTCTCTCAGTTTGTCATTAATTACCATATAATCAAACTAAATATCATTCTATCTAAACTGCTGAACATGTTCAAAATAGTAGAGAGCCATTTCAAAGGAGAAAAGATTCCAGTTCTTCTAATTGATAAGATCAGTAAGAAGAAAGGCAAGAAGGGTTCCAAGAAAAAATTGAACCTTAAGGCTAGCATCTTCAAAAAAAGGCAAAGAAGGTCTCCTCCAAAGATACTTGCTATCACTGCGGTAAGGATGGGCATTGAAAGAGAAATTGTAAGGAATACCTTATAACTGTGAAACAAGCAAGTATTACTAAAAGTTTGTATATGATACGAACAAACTTATCGTTAAGTACTTCAATTTCAGATTCTTGGGTATTGGATACCGCTAGTGGCTCACACCTTTGCAAATCGTTGCAGGGTCTACAGAAAATAAAGAGTCTGAATAAATATGACTTTGAGCTATTCGGCGTCAGTGGAGAGTCCATTCAGGCCGAAGCTATGGGAGCTAAGATTTTGAAGTTACCTTCGAGCAAAGTTTTGGAGCTGAAGATCTGTTATTACATTTCTAAAGTTGTTAGAAATATTATTTCTGTACCTTTATTATTAGAACAAGATTTTAAAATAAAAGCTAAGAACAATGGTTGTTCTATCTATTTTTCTAATGAATTTTATGAAAATACTTTTATTGATAATGGTCTTCTATTTCTATCACTTAATGATAATGTATTTCATGTTGATAATATGAAAAAAAAGAGAGAAAAGATATGAATGTCACATACCTCTAGCACTACTGACTTAGTCATATAAATGAGTCAAGAATCAACAAGTTATATAAAGATAAATTCTTTGATCCTTATGATTTTGAATCATATGGAACTTGTGAATCTTATCTCATGGGTAAAATGACCAAAACTCCATTTACTAGACATGAA
Source organism: Elaeis guineensis (assembly GCF_000442705.2). Lineage (NCBI taxonomy): Eukaryota > Viridiplantae > Streptophyta > Magnoliopsida > Arecales > Arecaceae > Elaeis > Elaeis guineensis. The sequence continues at coordinate 40,322,799 of NC_026004.2, read as the reverse complement.
GAAAAATTGAGTAACATCTTGGACCTTGTACATACTGATATTTATGATCCAATATTGATTTAAGCTAGAGATGGATACTTCTATTTCATCACATTTACTGATAATATGTCTAAGTTTGGATATGTATACAAATCTGAAGCCTTTGACAAATTTAAAGAGTATCAAAAAATGATTGAGAAATAAACTGGTAAAAGTATTAAAGCTCTTCGATCTGATTGAGGAAGAGAATACTTGACTAGTGAGTTCTTCAATCATTTAAAATAAAATGGTATACTCTCTCAGTGGACACCTCCTTACACTCTACAATTAAATGATATTACAGAAAGAAAGAATCGTACCTTATTAGATATGGTGTGGTCCATGATATGTTTTACAGATCTTTTGATCTCCTTTTGGGGATATGCTATTGAGGCCGCAGTGTATATTTTGAATAAATTACCATCCAAGTCTGTCTCTAGCACTCCATATGAGATATGGAAAGGAAAAAGATCCAGTCTTAAATATCTTAAGATTTGGGGTTGCCCTGCTTATGTAAAAAATATTGATGGATATAAGCATAGTGCTAGATTAAAAAAATATAAATTTATGGGTTATCCAAAGGAGAGTATAGGATACTACTTCTACCATCCTACTCAACAAAAGGTGTTTGTTGGTAGGCATGCAATTTTCTTGGAGAAAGAGTTCATCCAAGAAAGGGGCAATGGGAGGTCTGTTTAACTTGAGGAAGTTCAAAACCTATAATCTATCCAGAATTCACAAGTTGATTCTCAACCAGATGTGTCCATTATTGAGGCACAACCACTATACACACCTCCTCTCCAAAGGTCAAGTAGAGTGCGTAGTATACCACTCAAGTATGAATTTATCATTAAGAATGACAACACATCTCACATCATTGAGAATGATGATCCCACGACCTATTCGGAAGCTATAATGAGTAATGACTCTGACAAATAGCTCAATGCCATGAAATTCAAAATGGACTCTATGTACACAACCAAGTTTGGACTTTGATTGATGCGCCTAAGGGTGTGACCCTAATAGGCTGCAAATGGATCTTCAAGAAGAAGATTGGAGCATATGGCCAGGTAGAGACCTATAAGGCCAGGCTGGGGGCAAAAGATTTCAAACAAAAACTGAAGGGAAGGAAAACTATTTCTCTTCAGATAGCCCAGGTTGCATTAATTTTTTTTTTACAAATCTACATGATTAAGGATCAAATCCTTATCTGAAAAGCAGAAGAATCACAGATTAAATCTTCAAAAATCTGAAACTATCTTTTGCAGAGGCCTGAAAGTGTAGACCCTCTACTTCGCATGCATGCTAGATGCCGCAGGAAAGTGGGATGAACTCCTGATCAAATTACCTTCACAACCCAATCAAATGAGGGAGGAGAGATACTGGTATAGTGCCACAAACCAGCAAGGGGGACGCCCATAAGAGGGCCCACAGCAAAGGAGGAGGGGTGGCATCAAAGGGGAGAGGCCAAGGAGAAGAAGAAAGGGCTTCTTTCTTCTCATGCCTCTCTCTCTTTCTCTCTTCTCTCAATCTGATTTGTTTGGTATACATCCATAGGTAGAGACCCTCTCTATTTATAGATGAATCTCATGACCCAATAAGTATAGAACTCCTAACTCAAACATACTTTGAATCAGTTCAATACTCATGAAAGAAAGACTCCTATGTGAGATAGTATTGCCATAACATATGACAACCATATTGTACCCAATCCCTCACCCACATGGGATGCCCACAATGAGGAAGCTTCTAGGTGTTGGTTGGCCCATAAGAGAAGAGAATTCTAGTATAAGTAGGATTTCTCATATCTCATCCAAAATAGATTCAATTCGAATCCAATTCGAAGCTGGTTCGAAATAATTTTAAAAAGCTGTTAGTTTCAAACTCTTTAAGACTTTTATACCAAGTCTAACTTAAATTTTTGGAGCCAATTAAGCTAAATTAATTTAAATATAATTTGAATTAATTAGTACTTAAATTCAATCTCTCATATGCTCCATGGATCATAGATCAGAAACTGTTCATCCCCAAGATCAAACCTGAACCTCATGTGCAGTGCTAGCTAGACATAGTCAACTCTTCAATCTCATTTGACCCATAACTTAATTTTCAATCAAGTTAACTTATATGTTCAATCAAGTCAAGTATTTTTAAATTGAACACATAAACATAGGCCAATACTTTTCTACAGTGTCTGACTTGTGTGTGTGACTCCATAGGTTCAAATACTAAGCCGATAGCACAGGAACCGATTTCTGTACTAATCGAGATACCATCTAGCAATAATTTTAATGTCCAGATGATCAAATTATTATAAAAACATATTTCAAAATCCATACACATGATTACTGCATAATTCATCTTTTTGATCCTAAATGCTCTAGGATGGTCTCAGGTTAACTATCAACCGAGATTGCTTCAACCATATTGTATTTCAATCTTTCAAATTCATCTCATGGATTACCTTGGTCAAGACTTTACTAAATTGAAATATCGTGATACATCAACTCTAATAATTCGAAGAGGTCAATCCCATCTTGATCCATATACATACTTCACAAGTACTTGACTGTACCTAATAGCCTTCCGTCACTGCATTAAAAATCCAGATAGTCCAACACCAAAGCACAGTGAGTTGCTTGCAAGTCACTATGGTGATCTCAAGTCTAAAGGACACTTATACCCATATGCTTCATGAGCAGTTCTTGACAACAGAATGCTCAGCAGGTGAGTCACTTGTTCAGTGACGATGTACTCCTATATCTTACCTGTATGCCATACCAGTATCACTATACACTTTGGTTAAGAGGACAACCAACCCATATGGCGCACAATGACCTCCACTCGATAAACATCATCATCCTATAATGATGTATCATTTAGTCATGAATATATATGATAAATTCTCTCTTTATCATGCACTAATATAATTCTAAGAAATTCATCACAGCACAAGAGTTCAAGGAAGATGTAACTTTATGATGAAAAGTGCCAGAATAATTATTATTCATTAATCAATAATTTATATACAAAGATGAACTCAATCATCATACGATTAGTTTTAGGACATAATTCCCAACAACTTTCACTTGGACTAAAGTCAATCAAAGCAATATCTAATACCCATCTTCCATTTAAAGTCATCAAACTCTTTGATCCCGAGAGCTTTAGTGAAGGGGTCGGCTAAGGTCTTCTTTCCATCGATCTTTTAAAGCTCGACATCACCTCAATTCACGATCTCTCACACTGAGTGATAGCAGCACAGAATATGTTGCAGCATTCGATGCAGCATTGTATTATACTTCACATACAAAATCAACCACAACATATTGCTTGGAACTCTTCCAGCAAATAGCTCCTCTATTCAAAGTAAATACGTAGCCCGACATGCTTCTGCTATCATCATAATCTAACTGAATATTGTAATCAATATATTCCATAAGTTTCAGATCAGTGTCTCCATAGACAAGTCATTAGTCTTTAGTATTTCTTAAATACTAAAGAATTGCTTTCACCATCTTTCAATGCTTCTCACTTAGATTAGACTGATACCTACTCACTACTCCTAGTGAATAGTATTGGAAAATGTGTCCCAAAAAGCCAATCGTCAAGCTGTTGACGGTTGAGCAACCAAGTATTGTAATTGATTTGTTAATAAATAAAATATATTTGGCATCTTCATCATAAGCTTTCATCTTCTAATGAACTCCATTCTTATGATGAAGTCCTTAGGACTATTTAGGTTCGATAAAGAGAGGATTTATCGATTAGTCCTTAAAACTATTCACGACCAAATGATAGGCTGTTAATAAGGACGACAGCTTCTATCGAGCATAGGTCGCTGTAAGCCATATGCGTTGGTTGTCCTCTTAACCAAGGAGTGTGGAGACACTGGTATGGCATACAGGTGAGATGTAAGGGTACATCATCATTGAACGTGACCAACTCCAGAGCATTCTGCTGTCGAGAATGTCTCTGATGGGATATAGGTATAAGTGTCCCTTAGACTTGAGATCGCCTCAGTGACTTGCAAGCAACTCACTGTGCTTTGGTACTGGACTAACTGAATTTCTAATTCAGGAACGGAAGGCTTCTGGGCACAGTCAAGTACTTGCGAAGTCAGAGTGTGATCGAGATGGGATTGACCACTCTAAGAGTTGGAGAAGAATGAGTCGCTGTATTTCAATTTAGCAAAACCTTGTCCAGGGTAATCCATCAGATGGATTTGATATTTTGAAATACAATATGGACAACCTGATCAGAGTTGACAGTTAAACTCTGGGGTGTCCTATGATCATTTTGGTCAAGGGGATGAATTATATGAAAACTATATCCGTATGGGTTCTAAGGATGTTGTTCTACACATTCGACCTATCCGGTCGTCGAGTACCATTGCTAGATGGTCACTTCGATTGGTATAGAAATTTATTCCTATGCTACCGGCTTATGTTCAGACCTATGAGGTCACACACATTAGAGTTCATGATCCGATCAGATGGTTGATCAACGATTAAGAATCGTTCTAGGGTTAAATGATCAATACGATTGACATTTAACCTAGTGCAAGTGTTGCAGGAGGATCGATTAGCAATTCGATTGCTAATTGGCTTAATTTGATTAAGCCAATGGGCTGAGATTAAGTCTAATTAAATATGATTTAATTAGATTTATTTTGGGCTTGATTGGATCAAGTCCAATTGGTTTATTGGATAAGCCAAGTGCAAAGAAAAACTAGTCCTAGTTCAACTAGGACTTGGGTCAATCTAATTTCTAATTTGATTAGAAAATTAAATCAGATTTAAATCTAATTTAATCTGATTAAATTAGGTTCTTAATTTAGTTAAGACCTATTTTAATTGGGTTGATCTAATTTTGATTTGATTTGGTTTGGGAAACCAAATTAAAACAAGTCATAAGACAGAATCCTAGTAGGACTAGGATTCCACCTTGCGCCACATAATCCTTCTCCACACCCTCTCTCTTATTCAACGCCAATCTCTACTTATTTTGTGTGATAAAAGCCCTCTCCCAGATCTCTCCCACGTTCATAAAAGGTCTCCTCTCTTCTTTCTTACATGGAAGGTGGTTTGGATCAAATCTAAAAGGAATAAGTTTGGATTTCGAATTCTATGAGATAGAGTTTTAGAAATCCAAAACTCTTTCAATTTTGCACCGAATTTATCCAAATTTTTTTTAGAATTTTCGTGGATTTTAGGGTATATATTGTGCACCCTTTTCTGTTAATCCATACATGAAAATATGAAGGAGGTGCTTAAGAGTTGGGCGTCCCTTAACTTGCCATGTTTGGATAAGCCTTGACTAGGTGTTTGACCTAGACAAGGACTCTATCATATCTCTCTATATAAGATGAGTTTCTTTGTGAAATTTTAGGAGAAATTAGAAATTTGAGAGACCTTTGTTCCATCCAAAAATCAAAAAGAAATACCTTTGGGTCATGGAGATATAAAAGATGCAAGTTTTGGTGTCTAGAGAGAAAAACGTGAAGAAGAAAAGGGTCTTCTTCTTGGGTTTTTGTTTTCATATCTTTCCTCCCTCCATCTTGAGTTTTCTGAGAGTGTCTCAGATCTGAAACTCCTCCTTTTACTTTCCATCTTTGAAAGAGTCCAAATCAAGAACAAGGAGGTATCTGATCAACCATCAAAGAAGGATCAGCGCAGTACTAGCATACTGTGCTGATTTCCTGAAGCAGGACTTCTGATCGAGATTCGTGGGCTCGTGTGGATGACTCCTAAAGGCCGGATGCGTGTGCGGCTTGCAACATCATCCTCAAGCCCAGATCAACAAGGCTAGAACATCTAACTTGCAAGGTAATAGATCTGATCTATTGTTTAATACATACATTAGATGTAGTATAGAAACATGTTGATATGATCAACATGTAGTTCATGCTATATTTATATATTTTAATTTTTGATTTAATACCATGTAATAATCATGTAATAGGATCTTAGATCTAAGGATTTTTTGATCTTAGAAAATAAATTTTGATTTATTTTAGTCTTCCGCTGTATGATCTTGAACAATTGGTATAAGAGCCTAGGTTCTTTATTACATGATTATTTATATATGCTTAGATTATTTTTTAGATTAGATCTAATTTATAATCTGATTATTAAATTTAAAATTAAAATTTTAGATCAATCACAAACTGCAAGGTTGTCCTGCTATAAGGTTTACCCCTTACAGTGCAAAGGTTGTCCTAATTTGTGTAGATCTATCTTTAATCATAAATTTATTAGATATGATCTAGATTAAATTTATGATTTATTAGATTTAAAAGATGTTTAAATCTGAAATAAAATCTCTTTGTTAATAATTTTTGTGCAAAGAAATTGTTTAAAGTTGAAATTGTTTCAATTACATGAACCTGTTTAGATTAGATCTAAAGTAGTTTCATGTTTATTTCACTTGCATCTTGATTATGAATCAAACATGCAATATGGTTGGTAGAATCATATTGTAAAATTATTTTACAAATATGAAAATTATTTTTTGAAAAGTCGAACCCAACCCTCAGCCCAAAACTTAATTAAGAATTAAGAAGTTGTTTGATTAGGTTCTAGGATTGTGAATTGAAGAACCTAAGACACAAATCATAACACATTGGGTTAATGGGTTAGTGAGAATTAGGTCCATTAATTGGGTTAGACCTATGGTTAGATAAAAGATGGACTTAATTAGAGAATTGACTAAATCTAATCAATTGTTGTCTTAGATTAGGTCAAGGATTCTCTAGATCAATTACAATAGTTGTAGTTGGTCAAGTCCATGTCTTTAACGAGAACCAAATGAACTTGATTCTTGGCTAAGCGGTCTAGCATGAACTGTTAGGTTGATCTAATCGAAACTAATTAAACCAGTTGGTGTCTAAGGTAAACCAGACCGGTGGTTTTTAATTGGGAGCCCGCTTACCTGGCCATTTCTGATGGTGTCTAAGGCAAGCTTTGGCAGACCCTCCCACTGATCGAACTTACCTGGCCTCTTGGTGAAATTATGTTTTGATCGGATCACTTGACTATTCGAGCTGACCCATGTCAGCTAGGTAAATCAGTGTGACTGATTTAGGCGCTCCTAGACCAGCCCTGGTCTCCCTTAAGCTGACTTGGTGAAGCCAGTGAGAGGATCATGATAAGCTGGTTCATCTGACTTCATCCTCTATATTATTTAAATCCTCTAAAATTATTAGATCCTTGAAATGATAAAGTTATGGAGATAACTGAGTCATAGCCTCCCATTAAGGTGTTTGATAATGAGTCCATTAACTCAATAATCATTGCAGACCCAAAGGCCTGGTGCTTGTTGACTAATGGAATTATCACTCATCATATGATGACTTGGAAGTGTCTCTCTAATGGTGGTTAGGTGAGCCAACCAAAGTTGGGCTTAATCATTCGTTGGTTAGATACACCAAATATGATCATGTTAATGGTTGGACCTAACCGGATCCTTACAGTGGAGGCCAAAGCCTACTGATTAGGGTTTCTGGGGAAAAATTAAAATTACTAGAAATTATTTAGAGAAACAATTGGTTATGAACCTACCCTTAGATGTACATGGGTTAACCAACCAAAGTTGGGCTTGTGTGCAGTCTAAGTGGATTCTAGTACCCGCTAAGGAATTAGGGTAATTCTTCGAGTTGGAGGTAGAGGCTACCAATTCGAATAAAATAGTGGGAGAAACCTTTTGATTAAAGTCCAAATCTTTAGGTTTAATGAATCAATTACTAATTAGGTTATGGTTCTCCTTTGTGCAAATATGGCCACTTTCCTATCGCTCCGATCATTGTTGGACAATGATAAGTTGGTGGGACCCAACTTCGATAGCTGGTACCGAAAGTTGAAGATAGTCCTGGAGCATGAACGGATCCTATATGTGATAATAGATCCTGCACCTGAGGAGCCAGCTGTCAATGCACGTGGAACAATCAGGACACTTACCAGAAGTGGCTCAGTGATCGGACCATGGTGCGCTGTATCATGCTGGCTATCATGAGCGACGAGTTCAGTCGCAGATTCGAGACGGCTCAGCCAAAGGACAAGCTTCAAGTGTTGGAGGATGCCTTTGGCACACCGGATGACGTGGAGAGGCACAAGACTAGTTGTGCCATCTTCAACGCCAAAATGCGGGATGGTGCCTCTGTCACTGATCATGTATTGTACATGATCGAGCTGATGGAATGATTGAGCAAGCTCGACTTTTCCTTGCATGAGCAGCTTGGGAAAGATGCAATACTGAACTCACTGCCCAAGTCTTATCTCCCATTCCTCACTCATTATAGAATGACAAAGCCTGAAGAGAACTACCACGGGTTACTGGGGTTGCTTCAGAACTTTGAGAAGGATCACCAACTTCACAAGGAGTCGGTGAATTTAGTGGGAGGTTCGTCTTCTGGTTCTCGACCTTTTAAGAAAGGGAAGAAGAATAAGAAGAAGAAAGTAAAGAAGGTGCAAGTTCAGGCTAGGACATCAGTGCAGAGCCAGACCAAAAAGATCAAGCCTGATAAGGTCTATTCTACTGGCAAGCACCCTAGATTAGATAGTGTGTCAGATATCTACTTATGGCACTGTAGGCTAGGTCATATAAACAAGAACAGAATAAACATGTTGACTCAAGAGGGAATCCTCGAAGTTAGTGATTGTGAATCACTTCCAACCTGTGAGTCCTGTCTTCTTGGTAAAATGATCAAGTCACCTTTTACTGGAAAAGGTGAGAGAGCTACTGAGCTCTTGAGCCTAGTACATACTAATGTATGTGGGCCCATGAGCACCAGTGCTAGAGGTAGATATTTCTACTTCATAACTTTCACGGATGACCTATCTCGATATGGATATGTCTATCTGATGAAACATAAGTTAGATTCATTTGAAATGTTCAAACGATTCTGAAGTGAAGTAAAAAAATAAACTGGGAAGAGTATTAAAACTCTTCGATCTGATCGAGGAGGAGAATACCTTTCTAGTGAGTTTCTCACATATCTAGGAGAGAATGGGATTCTCTCCCAATGGACTCCTCCAAGAACATCACAGCATAATGGTATGTTTGAAAGGAGGAATCGGACTTTGTTAGACATGGTCCGATCAATGATGGGTTTTTGCTAGCTTGCTGATATCCTTCTGGGGATATGCACTCGAATCGGCCTGTTATCTGTTAAATAGGATTCCAAGTAAGTCTGTAATTAAGACTCCATATGAGATATGGACAGGACGTAAGCCAGTACTTTCACACCCTAGGGTCTGGGGGTGCCCGACCTATGTCAAACGATTAGTCACAGACAAACTTGGACCTAGGTCTGACAAATGCTCATTCATAGGGTACCCCAGTGTTGCTCCTAGATTGATTTTGATGATTACAAAGCAGATTGAAGGGATACAAATATTTTTATTTGAAAAAGTCTTTATGCTCTTCAGGGGCAAAATCATAATTTCACTAAAATCCTGATTTGATAGTATCATTTGGTAGAAGAAATAATTTGTAATCTATTGATGAAAATTTTATTATTTTTGGACTTATATTTTTGAAGTTATGAATGTTTGAAGTGCATGAGTCGACTTATGAGTCAACTCATGGCACAATGAGCTGCTTGGCACGCTAAAATTTCCCTTGGCACGCTGGTTTTTTGGCTTGGCACGACCTATGAGTCGACTCATGAGTTGACCCACAAGGCATGAGTCGACTCATGAGTCGACTTCTGCTATTTTGAACCAAAATATCCAGAAACCCAAATCTCTGGTCTTTGCAACAGAGGTCGACTCATGAGTCGACCCCTGAAGCATGAGTCGACCCCTGCGACGGAAATTGTCCGCAACGGCTAGTTTTTTGCCCATTTTAGTTACCTTTAATGCTCCCTTAAAATGCTTTAACGGCTCTTTTTCTGCCTAAAATGTTTTCCCTTGTTTCTTAAAGCTATAAAAGGTTTCCAAAGGTGAAAAACAAAAAGGGGATCCACAATATACACGAGAGATACAAGAGATCTACAATATACACAAGAGACATACGAGAGATTTTGAAAGAGAAAAGCAAGAGCGTTCAAAAGGGCATTCAAGAGCATTCAAAGAGAGGGTTTTTCAAGCCAACTTTTCAACCTTGATCAAGAGCTCTTTCAAAGCCTTCAAGAAGTCTTCAATCAAAGTTCACCTTCTCCTCAAGCGTTCATTCAACTCTTCATCCACCTTGAGGAAATCCAAAAGGGGCTTCTTCATTTGAGTAAAGTGTATTTAATATTTTATTCACTCATTTAAGGAGCTATTCTTGTACTTATTTGTGCTCTAAACTGTCTTACTCTTTGTGAGTAATTGTTCTTATTTTTGGAGGGTTTCCAAAACAAGGGAAGGTTGATCCGAACCTGAAATCGGAGTGTTTTGGGTTGGCTTGTACCCGAAAAACAAGTGGACTAGCTTGGGATAGCTAGTGTCGGAGTTTTCGACATTTGTATTCGGGTTGAATACAAGTATAGTGGATTGGAATTCCCAAGTAGGAGCTTGGGGAGTGGATGTAAGTGCAAGGTTGGCACCGAACCACTATAAATCCTTGTGTTTGTGGTGTGCTTTATTGTTTCTCTTTATTTCTTTATTATATCCTTGCATTCTTTCTTTAGGTAATTAATCTTGAACTAAAGTCCTTCTCCTCATTCATCAAGCTTTTAACAAATACTTTTCATAAGTAATTAGTTAAGCTTAAATTTTTTAAAATCCAATTCACCCCCCCTCTTGGGTTGCATAGCTGGGCAACAAGTGGTATCAGAGTCCGGTGCTCTAGCCCTTCTTTGATCTAACAATCAAAGAGCCAAAGATCTATGGCAACCCATGTCGGTACTTCTCTAGCCGAGGGGCAATCTACCAACCGACCTCCACTTTTCAATGGGTCTAATTATACCTATTGAAAAGCTCGAATGAAGATATTCATACAAGCACTCGACCATGATATGTGGAGTATCATAGTGAACGGTCCTCACACACCCACCAAGATTATAGATGGTGAGGAGTCAACCAAACTCGAGAAAGAATGGGATGAGGTTGATAAGAAATTGGCACAATTAAATGCTAAAGCTATGAATGTTCTTTATTGTGCACTTGATGCAAATGAATTTAATCGCATTTCTACTTGTGCATCTGCTAAAGAAATATGGGATAGGTTAGAAGTAACCCATGAGGGAACAAATCAAGTAAAAGAGTCCAAAATAAACATGCTTGTGCATAAATATGAATTGTTTAAAATGGAGCATGATGAGTCCATAACTGCTATGTTTACTCATTTTACTGATATAATTAATGGTTTGAAGAGTCTTGGCAAATCTTATACTAACAGTGAGCTTGTAAGGAAGATTCTCAGGTCATTGCCAAGAACTTGGGAAGCCAAGGTGACTGCCATCCAAGAAGCAAAGGACTTGAACACTCTACCTCTAGAAGAGCTTCTTGGATCCTTGATGACTCATGAACTTAGCATGAAGCAACATCAAGAGGATGAAGTCAAAAAAAAAAGAACCATTGCCCTCAAATCCACAGCTTCGCCTGATGATGAAACGGATGACACTGAAGATGAAGAACAGGATGAAGAGATGGCACTCATCACCCGGAGATTTAAGAAGTTTCTAAGAAAAAGGAAACAGGGGATGAGAAAGAAGTCATTCACAAAAGGGGAACAAAGCAAAGAGAAAGAGAAAGATCAACCCCTTATATGCTACGAGTGCAAGAAGCCGGGACATTTCAAATCCGAATATCCACAACTGAAGAAAGGTCCCAAAAAGTTCAAAAAGAAAGCAATGATGGTGACTTGGAGTGCGAGTGATGACTCAAGCTCCGATGAGGAAACCTCAACAGAACAAGCCAACCTGTGCCTTATGGCACACGAAAATGAGGTAACTTCTGAATCCCCTAGTGAATTTACTTTTGAAGAATTGCATGAAGCATTCTATGATTTAATTGATGAATTAAAGAAACTAAGGATGAAAAACAAAGAACTGAAATTGGAAAATCAGTCCTTAGTGAAACAAGCTGAAAACCTTTCAATTGAAAAATCTACCTTGATTCAAAAAAATCAAAGCTTAAAGAATAAAATTAACAAGCTGAAACCTATAGTAGATAAGTTCACCTTAAGTTCAAACAAACTAAATATGATTCTTGATAATCAAAAAGCTGTATATGATAAGGCTGGACTTGGCTATAACCCCTTGAAGAAACAAAAATTTCTGAAGAATATTTATGTAAATTATTCAAGTAACAAGTCTACAAATATTAGTTGTTTCAAATGTGGTAGATAGGACATAAATCATACACATGCCTTATTAACAAATCTGCAAACACAACTATAAAGAAAATATGGGTTCCAAAAGGAACCATTTTGACTAACCTAAAAGGACCCAAGAAAGCTTGGGTACCTAAGACAGAAACTTGACTTTTGCTTGCAGGTGTGTCTAGCATCCCAAGGAGGAAACAGGAAATGGTATCTTGACAGTGGATGCTCGAGACACATGACTGGTGATGAATCATAATTCATCACACTTGATGCTAAGGATGGAGGGATGGTCACCTTTGGAGATAATGGCAAAGGAAAGATCATCGGGATAGGTAACATTGGTATCACTCCCTCCAAATACATTGAAAATATTTTGTTAGTTAAAGGTTTAAAGCATAACTTACTTAGCATTAGTCAATTTTGTGATAAAGGGTATAAAGTTATTTTTGAATCATCTATTTGCATTGTGACTAGTCCTATTAACGATGGCATTAAATTTATAGGACATAGGCATGGCAATGTTTATATGGTAGATTTGAATGATTTAGCCAAATTAGACATGCAATGCCTAGTATCCTTGAATGCTAAAGTTAATGAGACTAGTTGGCTATGGCATTGTAGACTTGCACATATTAGCATGCATTCTCTTTCAAAATTAATTAAAAAAGAATTAGTTCTTGGTTTGCCAAAACTGAATTTTGAAAAGGATAGAATTTGTGATGCATGCCAATTAGGTAAACAAACTAGAGTTTCATTTAAATCCAAAAATACTGTTTCAACTTCTAGACCTTTAGAGCTCTTGCATATGGACTTATTTGGACCAACTAGAACCACTAGTCTAGGAGGAAAACGATATGGCTTTGTAATTATAGATGATTACTCTTGTTTTACTTGGGTTTTCTTTTTGGCACACAAAGATGAAACTTTTCATATTTTCACTAAATTTCATCGAAAAGTCACTAATGAAAAAGGGTTTTCAATTCAAAATATTAGAAGTGATCATGGAACTGAATTTGAAAATCAAGATTTTGAAAATTTTTGTGATGAAAATGGAATTGGCCATAACTTCTCTGCTCCTAGGACACCCCAACAGAATGGGGTAGTTGAAAGGAAAAACAGAACCTTAGAAGAAATGGCCCGTACCATGCTTTGTGAAAGCAACCTTCCAAGATATTTTTGGGCGGAAGCAATTAACACAGCATGTTACATTTTAAATCGTGCTTTGATTAGACAATTTTTAAAGAAAACCCCCTATGAACTTTGGAAAGGAAGAAAACCAAATATTGCATATTTTCATATTTTTGGTTGCCGATGTTTTGTATTAAATAATGGCAAAGAAAGACTTGGTAAATTTGACGCAAAATCAGATAAAGCAATCTTTCTAGGTTACTCCTCCACTAGTAAAACATTTAGAGTTTTCAACAAAAGAACTTTAGTAGTTGAGGAGTCCATACATGTTATTTTTGATGAATCTAACGATCTTCCTTCAAGGAAGAATGAGGGTGTTGATGATGCAGATCCACTAATAGAAGGTATGAAGGAGATCACTCTGAAAGATTCAGCAACTCCAGAAGACAAGGATCAAGAAGACAAACAAGATGAGAGAGGTGAAGAAATTCAAGAACAACCTCAAGGTACAAATGACCTACCCAAGGAATGGAGGTATGTTCACAACCACCCTAAGGAGTTAATTATTGGTGATCCTATGCATGGGGTAAAAATCCGTTCTTCACTTAGAGATGTAGTTAATCATTGTGCTTTTGTATCTCATTTTGAACCTAAAACTTTTGAAGAAGCTGAAAATGATCATAATTGGATTAATGCAATGCAAGAGGAACTTAATCAATTTGAAAGAAATAATGTTTGGACCTTAGTATCTAGACCTAAAAATTATTCAATAATTGACACAAAATGAGTCTTTAGAAACAAATTAGATGAGCATGGTAATGTAATTAGAAATAAAGCAAGACTGGTTGCTAAGGGATATAATCAAGAAGAAGGAATTGATTTTGATGAAACCTTTGCACCTGTTGCTAGATTAGAAGCTATTAGACTTCTACTTGCATATGCTTGCTTTATGAAATTCAAATTATTTCAAATGGATGTTAAAAGTGCATTTTTAAATGGATATATTGCTGAAGAAGTATATGTAGAACAACCCCCTGGATTTGAAAATCATGCTTTTCCTAATCATGTCTTTAGATTAAATAAAGCTTTATATGGATTAAAACAAGCACCTAGAGCATGGTATGATAGGCTAAGCAAATTTCTACTAAATAATAGTTTTTCAAGAGGTAATGTAGATACAACCCTCTTTATTAAAAGAAATCAAAATGATATGCTAGTTATACAAATTTATGTCGATGACATAATTTTTGGGTCTACTAATGAATCCCTTTGTCAAGACTTTGCTAAGCTTATGCAGGGGGAGTTCGAGATGAGCATGATGGGAGAACTCACCTTCTTCCTCGGACTCCAAATCAAACAATCAAAAGAGGAAATCTCCATCACCCAAAGCAAGTACACCAAGAAACTACTCAAAAGATTTGGAATGGAGAACTGCAAACCAATTGGCACACCAATGAGTCCCTCATGTAAGCTTGACAAGGATGATGAAGGTAAATGTATAGACTTAAAATACTATAGAGGTATGATTGGCTCATTATTATATTTAACTGTAAGTAGGCCTGATATCATGTTTAGTGTTTGTTTATGTGCTAGATATCAATCTAATTTTAAAGAATCTCATTTGAATGCTGTTAAAAGAATCCTTAGATACTTAAATGGTACTCAAACTCTAGGGTTATGGTACTCTAAGGACTCACAAATTGATTTATTAGGATATTCAGATGCTGATTTTACTGGATGTAAATTAGATAGAAAAAGCACAAGTGGAACTTGCCAATTTCTTAGAGTTAACCTAATCTCATGGTTTAACAAGAAACAAAATTCGGTGGCACTGTCTACGGCTGAGGCCGAATACATTGCAGCCGGAAGTTGTTGTGCTCAAATCTTGTGGATTAAGCAACAACTCGAAGACTTTGAAATCAAACTTAATGAAACACCAATAAGATGTGACAACACAAGTGCCATAAATCTATCTAAAAATCCAATTCAACACTCAAGATCCAAACATATTGAAATAAGACATCATTTTATAAGAGGACATGTTCAAAACAAAAATATAATTCTTGAATATGTTTGTACTGAAAATCAATTAGCTGATATCTTTATAAAGGCCCTTAGTGAGGATAGATTCTGTGAAATTAGGAGAAATCTAGGAATTCTAGATCCATATGCCTGAATTTTTCTCAATTTCCAAGAATTGATGTCAAAAATTCTTAGAGCTCAATTTTCAACATCTATCCTGGTCCCAAAAGCTCAAGTTTATTATTCTAAAAACTTATCTTTGAGCAAAACTCCTTCTCCCAAAATTTCAAATTTTTCTGGAATTTATTCACATTTTTTCTGAATTTCTGAACTTCATGAGTCGACCCCCATGAGTCGACTCAATGGCAAACTTGTTATTTCCTCAAACTTCCCACGGGCTCATTGTTTTTATATGGGATCCTGTTCATGAGACGACTCATCCTTTCATCTTCCTCCTTCCAAAAGCCAACTTCCCCATTTCCTTTTGCTCCAAATCCAAGGATCTAGCTCGAGGCACTTCTCCCTCCTCCTCTCCACCAAAAATCGCCACCTTGGAAAGGGATTTTTGTGCTTTCTTCCATTATTTGGCATGGTTGGAGTGTGCCCTAGCACTCCACCGTTCTTCCCAAATCCACCTCTTTTCTCCACCAAAATCCCTCTTCACTCTCTTGTGATCCCTTCTCCACTCATTCACTTGTTCCTCCAAGTCTCCTTGCCTGCTACTGTAGTGAATATGGCTCCGAAGATGAAGCTTCCCCAAAGAAGAAAGTCAGTCCGTGAGCTTGAAAAAAATATCCGAAAGAAAAGGCAAGCTGCTCAGTCTTCCACTGCTCCCACTCCAGTTTCAGTATCTGCTCAAGGTCCCCCTCAATCCTCCCTAAGCCCCAGTAAGAATCCTCTATCTGATAGAAAAGTTGAAACCGGGAAGAATATAGATTTTCGGTTCTTTGAAAAAGAGGGTTTTACATTTGCAACCAAGATTAAAAACCAAGGATGGGGTTTCTACTGCTCCCTTAAGGAAGTCACCTATGTTGACCTAGTTAGAGAATTCTACCAGAATCTACATTATGGAAATGGGTCAGTGACTTCAACAGTCAAGGGTATTGATATTTGCTTGGATTCTAGTATATTGGGAGAAATACTTGATTTGCCTAGTGAGGGTTACTCTTATATGGAACTCCTAGTAAAAGAAGAGGGGATCAGTGTTATACTAGGGGGAACTTATTCAGGGAGTTTAAATAAATTGGAAGCAAAGATTTTGTCAATTGAGATGAGGATCCTACATCAGATGGTAACGAAGCTTTTCTTTCCTAGGAGTGGTAGGCATGATTTACTTTCCAGCAGAGATGTTTGTATCATGTTTCATGTCATCACTCAGACCCCCCTGAACCTCTCTGCACTTATGATAGAGGCCATGAGAGAGACTTTGAACAGATCCAAGGCACACTTGCCTTATGGTATGGCCCTTACTCGAGTATTTAGGAGGTTTGGAGTTAGCTGTGAGGGGGAGGCATCTACTAAGCTCTCTCATGTGGACACTTTCAACCAACACACCCTGCACCGAATGGGATTTACAAAGACTGATGGTGGTTGGATCAAGGGATCTGAGGAGAGAGCTGAGGAGAGAGCTGGGGAGAGAACTGAAGATAGAGCTGAAGAGAGAATTGAAGACAGAGCTGAAGAAGAAGGTCCATCATCTCCTATCCATGACTTCAGGGCAGCATCACCAAATATCCAGTTCATTCCTGATACAGAGGCTGGCCCTTCAGAGTTTACTAGGATGCCCACACCAGTGTATCAGCCAGAGAGCAGAGCACCTCCATCAGAGTTCAGACTGGCTGATGATCAGATCGAGCAGATATCACAGCGTGTGGCTTCTTTGCTGTCTAGTCAGTGGAGCAGTACTACTTTTGCACCAGGAGCCACTTCTTCTGATCAGACCATGACTCCCCACATATCCACTGTGTTTCAGATGATATCAGATCAGTCCATTCGGATTCAGCAGCTTGAGGACACTGTCTGGAGACTGACTGGCAGAGTTCTTGACTTGCAGGGGCAAGTCCTTGCTTTGGCCCATCCTCAGCCACAGGAGTCCACTATTGAGGTCACAGACCTCACTGCAGAGGCTGGCAGGCTCAGAGGAGCACTGGAGGGTGGATATGAGTTACTGAGGGGAGAGATCCGAGGATCGAGTGAGCATGCATCCACTCAGTTCACTGCTCTACTTCAGTCTGTTTTCAGAGCACTGAACGTACTTGATTCCATCAGACTCACCCTTTCTGTTCAGTCCTTAGCCTCTCAGCATTCTCAGCCACCCAGTTCATCTCGCTCTCCTGCTCGTGCTAGAGGCAGATGGGGTAGAGGACGCACTTCTGATCGAGATCCATCAGCTTCTCATCCCATATCTGATGACTCCGATCCATGACTTCTCATGATCATTACTAGATCCTAGGTGTTAGTGTCTTGTTCTAGGATCTGTATTTTGGGGCCATGTATTGACAATTAGCTGGTTGACTTTTATATTATGAACTATGTATTGAAACAATTATGGTTTTATGGCATCATCTTTTACTTATATTTCTACCTTTTGTAATGATGTCGATCATATTTTGGTTATATATATTCTCCTTGTTGAAATATTGTCTTCTCTTTATTGTTGTTTGCTGTTAATAATTGCTGTATTAAGGGGGAGCAAACATCTGTGATAAACTCTAAAGGGGGAGAAATTAAAGAATATTTCAGAAAAAGGAGGAGTTAACCATGTTTGATGATGTCAAAAAGGGGGAGAAATTAAACAAAAAAATCCATCAAAAGCAAAACCATAAATTATGAGTAATTAAAAAAAAAAAAAAAAAACAACCCATCAAAAGCAAAACTATAAATTATGAGAAATTAATGAATAAATTGGAGAATTTAAAGAACAATATCAAAAGTACAATGCTAAGTACAATGCAAATAAGTAACTTTTAAATTACTTCTTTACATATGCTCTGATTTGCTTTAAAAATTTAAATATGCTCTGATATACTTCAAAATTCCAACTTGCTCTGATACATCTTTACCTTGATACATCTTAAGAAATTCAACTTGCCTTGATACATCTTAAGAAATTTAACTTACTCTGATACATCTTAAAATTTTTAACTTGCTCTGATACATTGTAAAATTTTTTCTGATAACATTGTAAAATTGTTTTTCTTGCTCTGATACATTGCAAAATTTATTTTTCTCTTGCTCTGATACATCTTAAACTCAAAATGATCTAATACACTTTCCAAATCAACTCTTAAACATACTTTGGCACACATAATTATTTTTTGCTCTGATGCTAAAACTAAAATTAAATGAGAATGAGCAAATTTTCAAAATACAGCTTGATCTGATAACAAAAACAAGTTTTCTGCTCTAACACCAAAATCACATAATCCAATGAGCATATCTTCAAATCTTTAAGCAAATGGGCAAACTATTCTTGCATATGACTATTTATATCACATGCCAAAAGAATCATACTTTTTTCAAGCATATAAATCTATAATGCATTCACATAAATGCTTTTGTTCAAGTGTTTTGTCATCATCAAAAAGGGGAAGATTGTTGCTCCTAGATTGATTTTGATGATTACAAAGCAGATTGAAGGGATACAAATATTTTTATTTGAAAAAGTCTTTATGCTTTTCAGGGGCAAAATTGTAATTTTACTAAAATCCTGATTTGATAGTATCATTTGGTAGAACAAATGATTTGTAATCTATTAGTGAAAATTTCATTGTTTTTGGACTTATATTTTTGAAGTTATGAATGTTTGAAGTGCATGAGTCAACTCATGGCACAATGAGCTGCTTGGCACGCTAAAATTTCCCTTGGCACGCTGGTTTTTTGGCTTGGCACGACCTGTGAGTTGACTCATGAGTCGACCCACAAGGCATGAGTCGACTCATGAGTCGACTTCTGCTATTTTGAGCCAAAATATCTAGAAACCCAAATCTCTGGTCTTTGCAACAGAGGTCGACTCATGAGTCGACCCCTGAAGCATGAGTCGACTCATGAGTCGACCCCTGTGACGAAAATTATCCGCAACGGTTAGTTTTTTGCCCATTTTAGTTGCCTTTAATGCTCCCTTAAAATGCTCTAACGGCTCTTTTTCTGCCTAAAATGTTTTCCCTTATTTCTTAAAGCTATAAAAGGTTTCAAAAGGTGAAAAACAAAAAGGGGATCCACAATATACATGAGAGATACAAGAGATCTACAATATACACAAGAGACATACGAGAGATTTTGAAAGAGAAAAGCAAGAGCATTTAAAAGGGCATTCAAGAGCATTCAAAGAGAGGGTTTTTCAAGCCAACTTTTCAACCTTGATCAAGAGCTCTTTCAAAGCCTTCAAGAAGTCTTCAATCAAAGTTCACCTTCTCCTCAAGCGTTCATTCAACTCTTCATCCACCTTGAGGAAATCCAAAAGGGGCTTCTTCATTTGAGTAAAGTGTATTTAATATTTTATTCGCTCATTTAAGGAGCTATTCTTGTACTTATTTGTGCTCTAAACTGTCTTACTCTTTGTGAGTAATTGTTCTTATTTTTGGAGGATTTCCAAAACAAGGGAAGGTTGATCCGAACCTGAAATCGGAGTGTTTTGGGTTGGCTTGTACCCGAGAAACAAGTGGACTAGCTTGGGATAGCTAGTGTCAGAGTTTTTGATGTTTGTATTCAGGTTGAATACAAGTATAGTGGATTGGAATTCCCAAGTAGGAGCTTGGGGAGTGGATGTAGGTGCAAGGTTGGCATCGAACCACTATAAATCTTTGTGTTTGTGGTGTGCTTTATTGTTTCTCTTTATTTCTTTATTATATCCTTGCATTCTTGCTTTAGGTAATTAATCTTGAACTAAAGTCCTTCTCCTCATTCATCAAGCTTTTAACAAATACTTTTCATAAGTAATTAGTTAAGCTTAATTTTTTTAAAACCCAATTCACCCCCCCTCTTGGGTTGCATAGCTGGGCAACACCCAGAGAGACAAAAGGATATTTTTTCTACCATGCTAATGAACAAAAGGTGTTCGTCAGCCTTAAGGCAATCTTTTTAGAAAAGGAGTTCCTTGGTGAAGGAACCGTTGCCTCTAAGGTTGAACTTGATGAAGTTCAACAGGTAGAAGGACCGACACCAATAGCTGAACCTGAGTCAGATATGATTAGATCACATCTGGAGCCCAATATACCTGCACCATTAAGGCGATCTGGTAGAGTACCATGTCAGCCGGACAGATACTACGGTTTCTTGATCCGAGACGGTGATCCCATCGAACTTGATGAGAATAATGAGGATCCGATCACCGATATGGATGCTATGCAGAGACCTGATTCTGAGAAATAGCTTGAAGCCATGAAATCCGAAATGGAGTCCATGAAGGTCAACGATGTATGGACATTGGTTGACCCACCTGAAGGGGTTAAACCCATTGGGTGTAAATGGGTCTTCAAAAGGAAGAGGGACGCAGACGAAAAGGTGGAGACCTATAAAGCCCGTCTGGTTGCCAAGGGGTATCGTCAACGTTATGGTATTGACTATGACGAGATGTTTTCCCCTGTGGCAATGCTCAAATCTATTCGGATAATGCTTGCAATAGCTGCCCATCTGGATTATAAGATCTGGCAGATGGATGTAAAGACAGCTTTTCTGAATGGAAAGCTGACTGAAGAGGTGTATATGATACAACCTGAAGGGTTTACATCCACAGATGAGTCCAAGGTGTGCAAGCTTCAGAGATCCATTTATGGACTGAAGCAAGCTTCTCGGAGTTGGAACATGCATTTTGATAAGGTGATCAAAACGTATGGCTTCATTAAGAATGGAGAAGAGTCCTGCATCTATAAATGGGCAAATGGTCCAGTTGTGGTATTTCTTGTCTTGTACGTGGATGACATTCTCTTAATCGGGAATAACATCCCCGCACTACAGGGAATAAAAGTTTGGTTGTCATCACAGTTCTCCATGAAGGACTTGGGTGAAGCATCCTACATCCTAGGGATGAAGATCTATAGGGATAGATCTAAAAGGATGCTTGGGTTATCCCAGTCCATGTACATAGACACTGTGCTGAAGAGGTTCAGCATGGAGAATTCTAAGAAGGGCTATCTACCGATAGGCCATGAAATTTCTCTCTCTAAAAAGGATTGTCCGACAACTCCTGAAGAGAGAAAGCATATGAGTAGAGTCCCATATGCTTCAGTCGTGGGATCTATCATGTACGCCATGACATATACAAGACCAGATGTGGCATACTCACTAGGAGTAGTGAGTAGATACCAATCTGATCCTGGAGAAAATCACTGAAAAGTGGTTAAAGCCATCCTTAAGTATTTGAGAAATACTAAGGACCAAAGGTTGGTTTATGGCGAGTCAGATCTGAAACATGTGGGGTTCACAGACTCCAGCTTCCAATCTGACCATGATGACAGCAGGAGCATGTCGGGTTATATCTTTACTCTGAATGGTGGAGCCATCTGCTGGAAGAGTTCCAAGCAGCATACTGTGGCAGACTCTGTTTGTGAAGCGGAGTATATCGCAGCATCAGATGCCGCGAAGGAAGCTGTGTGGCTGAGAAAATTCATCAACGAGCTCGGAGTAGCACCCTCCCTCGATGGTCCAGTCCTGCTCTACTGCGACAGCACTGGTGCCATAGCTCAGGTGAAGGAACCCAAAGCACATTAGCGGACGAAGCACATCTTACGCTGCTTCCACCTAATCTGAGAGATCTGGATCGAGGTGACGTCGACCTTCAGAAGATCGACGGAAAGGAGAACCTAGCTGACCCCTTCACTAAAGCCCTGGCGATAAAGGAGTTCGACAATCACAAGTCAAAGATGGGTATTAGATACTGTGCCGAGTGGCTTTAGGACAAGTGGGAGTTGTTGGGAAATGTGTCCCAAAAAGTCAATCGTCAAGCTGTTGACGGTTGAGCAACCAAGTATTATAATTGATTTGTTAATAAATAAAATATATTTGGCATCTTCATCATAAGCTTTCATCTTCTAATGAACTCCGTTGTTATGATGAAGTCCTTAGAACTATTTAGGTTCGATAAAGAGAGGATTTATCGATTAGTCCTTAAAACTGTTCACGACCAAATGATAGGCTGTTAATAAGGACGACAGCTTCTATCGAGCATAGGTCGTTGTAGGCCATATGGGTTGGTTGTCCTCTTAACCAAGGAGTGTGGAGACACTGGTATGGCATACAAGTGAGATGTAAGGGTACATCGTCATTGAACGTGACCAACTCCAGAGCATTCTGCTGTCGAGAATGTCTCTGATGGGATATAGGTATAAGTGTCCCTTAGACTTGAGATCGCCTCAGTGACTTGCAAGCAACTCACTGTGCTTTGGTACTGAACTAACTGAATTTCTAATTCAGGGATGGAAGGCTTCTGGGCACAGTCAAGTACTTGCGAAGTCAGAGTGTGATCGAGATGGGATTGATCACTCCAAGAGTTGGAGAAGAATGAGTCGCTATATTTCAATTTAGCAAAACCTTGGCCAGGGTAATCCATCAGATGGATTTGATATTTTGAAATACAATATGGACAACCTGATCAGAGTTGATAGTTAAACTCTGGGGTGTCCTATGATCATTTTGGTCAAGGGGATGAATTATATGAAAACTATATCCGTATGGGTTCTAAGGATGTTGTTCTACACATTCGACCTATCCGATCGTCGGGTACCATTGCTAGATGGTCACTTCGATTGGTATAGAAATTTATTCCTATGCTACCGGCTTAGGTTCAGACCTATGAGGTCACACACATTAGAGTTCATGATCCGATCAGATGGTTGATCAACGATTAAGAATCGTTCTAGGGTTAAATGATCAATACGATTGACATTTAACCCAGTGCAAGTGTTGCAGGAGGATCGATTAGCAATTCGATTGCTAATTGGCTTAATTTGATTAAGCCAATGGACTGAGATTAAGTCTAATTAAATATGATTTAGTTAAATTTATTTTGAGCTTGATTGGATCAAGTCCAATTGATTTATTGGATAAGCCAAGTGCAAGGAAAAACTAGTCCTAGTTCAACTAGGACTTGGGTCAATCTAATTTCTAATTTGATTAGAAAATTAAATCAGATTTAAATCTAATTTAATTTGATTAAATTAGGTTTTTAATTGCGTTAAGACCTATTTTAATTGGGTTGATCTAATTTTGATTTGATTTGCTTTGGAAAATCAAATTAAAACAAGTCATAAGACAGAATCCTAGTAGGACTAGGATTCCACCTTGCACCACATAATCCTTCTCCACGCCCTCTCTCTTATTCAACACCAATCTCCACTTATTTTGTGTGACAAAAGCCCTCTCCCAGATCTCTCCCACGTTCACAAAAGGTCTCCTCTCTTCTTTCTTACATGGAAGGTGGTTTGGATCAAATCTAAAAGGAATAAGTTTGGATTTCGAATTCTATGAGATAGAGTTTTAGAAATCCAAAACTCTTTCAATTTTGCACCGAATTTATCCAAATTTTTTTTGGAATTTTTATGAATTTTAGGTTATACATTGTGCACCCTTTTCTATTGATCCATACACAAAAATATGAAGGAGGTGCTCAAGAGTTGGGCATCCCTTAACTTGCCATGTTTGGATAAGCCTTGACTAGGTGTTTGACCTAGACAAGGACTCTATCATATCTCTCTATATAAGATGAATTTTTTCATAAAATTTTAGGAGAAATTAGAAATTTGAGATACCTTTGTGCCATACAAAAATTAGAGAGAAATACCTTTGGGTCATGGAGATATAAAAGATGCAAGTTTGGGTATCTAGAGAGAAAAATGTGAAGAAGAAAAGGGTCTTCTTCTTTGGTTTTTGTTTTCATATCTTTCCTCCCTCCATCTTGAGTTTCCTGAGAGTATCTCAGATCTGAAACTCCTCCTTTTACTTTCCATCTTTGAAAGAGTCCAAATCAAGAAGAAGGAGGTACCTGATCAACCATCAAAGAAGGATCAGCGCAGTACTAGCATACTGTGCTGATTTTCTGAAGCAGGACTTCTGATCGAGATTCGTGGGCTCGTGTGGACGACTCCTAGAGGCCGGATGCGTGTGCGGCTTGCAACATCATCCTCAAGCCCAGATCAGCAAGGTTAGAACGTCTAACTTGCAAGGTAATAGATCTGATCTATTGTTTAATACATACATTAGATGTAGTATAGAAACATGTTGATATGATCAACATGTAGTTCATGCTATATTTATATATTTTAATTTCTGATTTAATGCCATGTAATAATCATGTAATAGGATCTTAGATCTAGGGATTTTTTTATCTTAAAAAATAAATTTTGATTTATTTTAGTCTTCCGCTGTATGATCTTGAAAAAGTTTCAAGATCTGACCCTCTTTTTCAAGATCTAACCCTGAAACTCTAGATCTGGTTCCCTAAAATAGGCCACATCCGGTCTCGTACACGTCATAGCATATATGATAGATCCCACTATTAAAATATATGGTATTCTACTAATACTCTCTCTCTCCTCAAAAGTTATCGGACAATCCTTCTTGAAAAGAGTAATTCCATAGTCTATCGAAAGATAGCCTTTCTTGAAATTATCTCTGTCGAACTGGTTCAACAAGGTATTGATATACATGGATTGGGATAATCTAAACAACCTTCTAGATCTATCCCTATAGATCTTCATCCTTAGGATGTAAGATACTTTTTTCAAATCTTTTATGGAGAACTATGATGATGACCACAGCTTTACACTCTGCAAAGTTGGGATGTCATTTTCTAGTAACAGTATGTCATCCACATACAGCATAAAGAAGATGACTATAGAATCGGAAGCCCACTTGTAGACGCAAGACTCTTCTCTGTTCCTAACAAAGCCATACATTTTGATCACCTTATCAAAATGTATGTTCCAACTCCAGACGCCTGCTTAAGTCCATAAATAGACCTATTCAGCTTGCACACTTTCGACTCATCTATAGATGTGAACCCTTCAGGTTGTATCATATACACCTCTTTTTTCAGCTTTCCATTAAGAAAAGTGATTTTGACATCCATCTGTCAGATCTTAAAATCTAAGTGTGCAGCGATAGCAAGCATAATCTGGATGGACTTGAGCATTGCCACAAGAGAGAACGTCTCATCATAGTCAATACCATAACATTGATGGTAACCCTTGACAACTAGATGAGCTTTATAGGTCTCTTCCTTTCCATTCACTCCATTTTTTCTCTTGAAAATCTATTTACACCCTACGGGTTTTATCTCTTCAAGTGGATCAACTAGTGTCCATACACCATTGATCTCCATGGAGTCCATCTCGAACTTCATGGTCTCAAGCCATTTTTGGGAGTAGGCCTTTGCATGGCCTCCATATAGGTAATCAGATCCTCATCATTCTCATCATGTTCAATGGGCTCACCGTCCTAGACTAAAAAATCATAGTATCTGTCTGACTGATGTGGTACTCTACCGAATCTTCTTAATGGTGCCTCTACTGGCTCCAGATTTGATTCTCTAATCAAATCCAATTCTGTGTGTGTCGATCCTTCCACCTCATGAACTTAATCAAGTTCAAATTTACAGGCATTAGTTTCTTCACAAAAGAACTTTTTTTTCAAAAAGACTGTCCGACTGCTGACAAACACTTTTTATTCTACAGCGAGGTCGAAGTAGTACCCTTTAATCTTTTTTGGGTATCCTACGAACAAGCATCTATCAAACTTTAGTCCAAGCTTATCTGTCTTTAAAAGCTTGACATAAGTTGGACACTCCCAGATCCTAAGGTGTGAGAGCACCGACTT
Organism: Elaeis guineensis; assembly: GCF_000442705.2. Classification (NCBI taxonomy): domain Eukaryota; kingdom Viridiplantae; phylum Streptophyta; class Magnoliopsida; order Arecales; family Arecaceae; genus Elaeis; species Elaeis guineensis. Next base: position 40,296,570 of record NC_026004.2, on the reverse strand, counting down.
ATGCTCAGTCCATATCTCATATAGAGTTTTATCGATAGAATTGCTCGGCACCTTATTCAAAATATAGCAGGCAATTTCTAAAATATATTCCTAAAATGAGATTGGTAGACTCATAAAGCCCATCATGGATTGGATCATGTCTAACAAGATTCGATTCTTCCTCTCAAACACCTCGTTATGTTGTGGTGTTCCAGGAGGGATCCATTGTGAGATAATGCCATTCTCTTCTAGATATATCAGAAACTCACTGATGAGGTATTCACCATCTTGATCTGATCGAAGGATCCTAATACTATTTTCATTTGAATATTTCAAATAATTCTGATTTATGCTTCATAAAATAGACATACCCATACCTCAATAGGTCATCTGTAAATATAATGAAGTAGTAGTATCCTCCTCTGGCACTTATGTTCATAGGTCTGCATACATCAGTATGTATTAGACCTAGGATATCGCTTGCTCTTTCATCTATTCTCTTAAAAGATGACTTAGTCATCTTACCAAGTAGACAGGATTCGCAGGTTGGTAATGATTTACAATCATCTATCTTAAAGATATGTTCTTTAATTAACCAATCAATCTTATTCTTATTCACATGACCAAGCCTACAATGCCAAAGATAGTATTCACTGACATTATCAATTTAAGATGCTTGCTGGCTATGTACATTATACTAATGGGCCGTGATATTATATATATGCCATGTTTTAATTATCTACGCATAATTACAGTATCATTCATAATGATATCATAAAAATCATCCTTTATTATAAACTTGAAACTAAGTTTGGCCAAAAGGCCTATAGAAATGACATTCATCAAAAAGAAAGAATAATAACGACCATCATCTAACATGATATTACTGGACTCGAAAATAAGCTGTAAGGTTCTCAAGGTCAGAACTGAAATAATGCTTTCATCTCCAACATTCAGGAATCGCTCACCCTCACGAAACTTCCTACTTACCTGTAGTCCCTGCAATGAATTGTATATATTAATCAGACATTCAGTATCCAATACCCAGGTAGTAGTATCACAAATAGAGAAATTACAACGAGTTATCATATAAGTATCTTGTGAAGCAACTGCTTGCTTCTTTCTCTTGTTCTTAGGCTTATTTGGATCAAAGGTGGCTATATAAGTAGGATAATTTCTTTTTCAATGATCCAACTTCTTACAGAAGAAGCACTCTATCTAGCTCTTGTTAACTTTTGATGTTTTGCCATGCTTAAGATCGATGGCATGGGATTTCTATACCTTCTTCTTCTTTCCTCTCCTAGAGGATTGACATCCTGTAGATGAACCTCCCACTAAATTTATTGACTCTTTCTGAAGCTGGTGATCTTTCTTAAAAATCTACAATAACCCTAGCAAAGCATGATAGTTTACCATAGGCTTCGTCATTCTATAATGATTGAAAAAAGATAGGTAAAATTTTGGTAGTGAATTGAGGATAGCATCCTTACCTAACTATTCGTGCAATGAAAAGCTAAGTTTGCTAAGGAATTCAATCTACTCAATCATGTATAGTACATGATCGATGACTAAAACTCCCTCTTGCATACGTGCATTGCACACTACGTAGAAGGTTTCGTGTCTCTCCACATCCTCAAGGGTATCGAAGGACTTATTCAATATTTGAATGATCTCCTCTGATTGTGCATCCTCAAACTTATGGCTAAGTTTATCGTTCATGGTTATCCTCATCACACAACGCATAGTCGTGTGATCATTGAGCTACTTTATGTAAGTATCTTTCGCTACACGAGGAGCATTTCTGTAGGTTCTTCAGATATCTCATCCATAAAAACATATAAAATCCTCTCATGCTCCAATACGATCTTCAACTTTCGATATCAGCTATCGAAGTTTGATCCGATGAGCTTGTCGCTGTCAAACAGTGAAGGAAGAAATAGTGTGTTAGCCATAACTGAAAAAAAAATATAAGCCTATTAGTAAATGAATTATTTTTTAATCTCAAAGATATGGACTTTAGCCTAAAGGACCTCCCACTATTTTTATGAATTGATAGCCTCTACCTCCAACTCAAAGAATTACATTAATTTCTTAGTGGATACTAGAATCTATACAGACTGCATTCAGGCCTGAGTGTGGCTCGACCAATCTTAGTGCATCCATAGGTAGGTTCATAACCAAATATTTTTCCAAATAATTTCTAGCAATTAGGTTTTGCCCCAGGCATCCCTTCAGCAGGCATGTGGCGCCTCCACTGAAAATTCTTGTTAGGTCCAACCATTAACATGACAACACCAAGTGCATCCAACAAATAGATATTTAGTTCCAAGTGTGGCTCGACTAACCTAAGCATTGATCTAAAGGTACATTATGGTGGTCATATGATGAATGATAATTTTAATGCGTAATAGACACCAAGCGTGTGGCACCTCCAATGCCTATTTGAAATATTGGACTCATTATCATGCATCTTAATGGGAGGTTATGATCAAATTATCTCATAACTCTATCATTTTATGGACCTAATAATTTAGAGAATTTGATTTCATTGACCAGAGAATAAGAGAGGAAGATGACCTGCAAGCTGCATATCCTTCCACTGACTTCACCAAATCATGTAGGGGATTAGACACAAACTAGTCTAAAGATACCTAAATCAGTCACACTGATTCATCTTAATGGCATGGGTCTGCACAAATCGACTAGTGACCTAATCAAAATATAATCTACCATGTTGGCCAGGTAAGTGAGATCAGTGGAAGGGATGTTCCCTTAACTCACTGCAGACGCATCTATGTAAATAGCTCCTAATTAAAAATTACTTGATTGAATCTATCAAACTTATCTTAGACACCAACTGGTTAATTAGTTCTGATTTGATCCACCAAAAGATTCAGGCTCAATAATAGAGCCATGATCATGGTCCATTTATTAGGATCAAACACATGGACTTGATCAAACTTCAACTATTGAGATTGATTTAGAGAAATTCTGACCCAATCTAATTGAACACTTGATTAGATTTAATCAATTTCTCTACTTGGTCCATATATATTTCTAACTCTAGGTCTAACCCATTAGAAGGACTTGATTCAAGCTAACCCTTTGCCCATCGACTTATGTGGCATCTTAATGATTTTCAATTCTCAAATCTAGATCATTCAAAACTTAATTCAAAATTAAGTGTGTGAAATATATGTTTCAGTTTGTAGAACTATTCTACTAGGGTATCAAGTGAAGCATACCGTATATTTCAATTCATAAAATAAATTTTCATGATATGTTTAATAATTAAATATATAAAGGTATGATCTAAATTTTATACATACATCTCATGCATCATGATAATTTTTAAATTAATACCGATTACATCTTATGTAACATGCTATTAAGATTTAAAATAATTTTATATCTAAATTTTATCTTATTGTAATGAATCATAAATTATTTTAGATCTAATCTAAATATATTTATAATTAAAATAATTCATAAAAATCTATTCATTTTTTTTTTATGAAATCAGATCACAATGATACCCATACAAATCATAAGAGAACCCATCGAATGGACAAAAGAGAGATTAATCTCTTCAATCTCCTATGATCGGATGATCTGATGATCTCATCAATTTGAGTACTAGGCTACTAAGATATGAAATCTAATTTTATATATAATTACATCAACATGCAATTATTGACAGAATAATTTTATGTCATGAATATATCCTTGATCTTATCAATTATGTTCTTCATCTAATTTAATTAGATTTGATGCATCATATACATCATATCAGATCTGAAATACATCTTATACTAATTATAAAATATTAATTTTATATTAATATTATATAAAAAATTAATTAGATATAAATATAAATGCATAAGGATTGAATTTCTGATAAAATCTATTTTCGTGTAGTACTGAATTTTGATAAGATTCAGATCTAAATATCCATCGAAACGGATGTAATTTAGATCTAAAATAAGCTTCACTTCTTAATATAAATGACAACATTAAAATTTTATTAAAATAAATTTAAAATAGATTTTAATTTATGTTGTTATTTCATAAAAAATTCAGTAACAACAAAATTTTATTGTAACAAATTTATAACAACCTTAATCAATAATTGATTAGGCTCATCTAATCCAATCAAAATTAGATCAAAAATTTTATATAAATAGATTTAAATTAGATTTAATATCTAATATAAAATTTTAATTATATATAATATATAAATAATATAAAAAAATTTAGATATGCATGCATATATTTCAGCCCTGTTCTGACATCAATTGAAGGGAAGGAAAACTATTTCTCTTCGAATAGCTCTGGTTAAATCAAAAAAAAAATTATAAATCTATATGATTAAGGATTAAATTCTTACCTAAAAAGTAGCAAAAGTAGAGATCAAATCTTTAAAAATCTGAAACAATCCTTTACAGAGGTCTGGAAATGCAGATCCTTTACTTCGCATACACGTCAAATGCCACAGAAAAGTGGGATGAACTCCTAATTAAATCTCCTTCGCAACCTAATCAAATGTGAGAGGAGAGATCTGATGTGATGCCTCACACCAGCAAGGGGGATGCCCATAAGAGGACCCATGGTAAGGGAAGAGGGGTGGCATCAAAGGGGAGAGGCTAAGGAGAAGAAGGAAGGGCTTCTCTCTTCTCACGCCTCTCTCTCTTTCTCTCTTCTCTCAATCTGATTTATTTGCTACACATCCATAAGTAGAGATCTTCTCTATTTATAGATGAATTCCATGACCCAACAAGTATAGAACTCCTAACTCAAACATGCTTTGAATCAGTCCAATACTCATGAAAGAAGGACTCCTACATGAGATGGTATTGCCATCACATATGACAACTACATTGTACCCAATACCTCACGCACATAGGATGCCCATAATAAGGAAGCTTCTAGGTGTTGGTCAGTCCATAAGAAAGGAAAATCCTAGTGTAAGTATGATTTCTCTTATCTCATCCAAAATAGATCCGATTCGAATCCAATTCAAAACTGGTTTGAAATAATTTTAAAGGATTGTTAATCCCAAACTCTTTAGAACTTTTGTACCAAGTCTAACTTTAATTTTTGGATCCAATTAAGCCTAATTAATTTAGATCTAATCTAAATTAATTAGTACTTAAATTGAATCTCTCATATGCTCTATGGATCATAGATCAAAAACTGTTCATCCCCGGGATCGAACCTGAAACTTATATGTAGTGCTAGCTAGACATAGTCAACTCTTCAATCCCATTTGATCCATAATTTAATTATTAATCAAGTTAACTTATATATTTAATCAAGTCAAGTATTTCTAAATTAGACACATAAACATAGGCCAATACTTTTATACGGTGTTTGACTTATATATGTGACTCCATAGGTTCAAACACTAAGCCGGTAGCACAAGAATCGATTCATCTACTAATCGAGAACATCTAGCAATGATTTTTGATATCCAGATAAGTTAAATTATCATAAAAAATATTTTAAAAACCATACACATGATTACCACATAATTCATCCTTTTGATCCTGAATGCTCTAAGATGGTCTCAGGATAACTATCAACCGAGATTGCTTTATCTATGTTGTATTTCAACCTTTCAAATCTATCTCATAGATTACTCTAATCAAAGTCTTACTAAATTAAAATATAGCGATACATCAACTCCAATAATCTGGAGAGATCATTCCCATGTTGATCCATACACAAACTTCATAAGTATTTGACTGTACCCAGTAGCCTTTTGTCACTGTATTAGAAATTCAGATAGTCTGATACCAAAGCACAGTGAGTTGCTTGCAAGTCACTATGGTGATCTCAGGTCTGAAGGATACTTATATCCATGTGCTTCATGAGTAGTTCTTGACAGCAGAATGCTCTGTAGGTAAGTCACTTGCTTAGTGATGTACTCCTACATCTCACCTGTATGCCATACCAGTGTCACCACACTCTTTGATTAAGAGGACAACCAACCCATATGGCAAACAACGACCTCCACTCGATAAACATCATCATCCTATAATGACATATCATTTGATTATGAATATGTTTAAGAACTATACCATAAATCCTTTCTTTATTATACACTAACATAGTTCTAAGGACTTCATCACAGTACAAGAGTTCGAGAAAGATGTAACTTTATAATAAAAAATATTAGAATAACTATTATTCATTAATCAATAATTCATATATAAAGATGAACTCAATCATCACATGATTAGTTTTAGGATATAATTTTCAACAAAAATAAGGTGTTGATTGTGAAGAAATCTTTTTGCCTATAGTTATGCTCAAGTCTATTCAGATTATGCTTGCTATTGCTGCATACCATGACTATGAGATCTGACAGATAGATGTCAAGACTACCTTCTTTAATGCAAACTTTGAGAAAGAAGTCTATATGACTCAGCCAGAGAGATTTATCTTTAGTGGGAGAGCAAATCAAGTATGCAGCTTAATAGATCTATTTATGGATTAAAGCAAGCATCGAGGAGCTGGAACATTCATTTTGATGAGACAGTCAAATCATTTAGCTTTATCAAAAATGTGTATATACCTTATGTGTATAAGAAGACTAGCGGGAGTGCTGTTGTCTTCTTAGTTTTGTATGTGGACGACATATTGCTCATTGAGAATGATATCTCTATGTTGCAATTGGTCAAGACATGGCTATCATAAAAATTTTTCATGAAAAACTTGGATGAAGCATCCTATATACTTAGTATAAAGATCTATTGGGATAGATTAAAGAGAATGCTTGGCTTGTCCCAGTCTAGGTATATAGACCTTATGCTGAAGAGGTTCAACATGGAGAAAAGTAAAAGAGATTACTTGCCCATGGGTCATGGCATACAACTCTCTAAGAAGATATCTCCTAAGACACTTGAAGAGAAATAGAATGAGTTTTATTCCTTATGCTTCAGCTGTAGGATCAATAATGTATTCTATGCTGCATACTAGGCCTGATGTAGCTTATGCCTTGGACATTGTAAGTAGATTTCAGACTGATTTCGGAGAGGATCATTGAAAAGCTATGAAAAATATACTCAAGTATCTAAAAAGGACTAGAGATATTTTTCTCATATATGATGGATCTTATTTAAAACTGAAAGGTTTTACTGATTCTAATTTTCAATCTGATCTGGATAATAGTAAATTCATATCTGGGTATGTGTTCATCTGTATGTTGGAGCAGTAAGTTGGAAGAGTTTCAAATAGCAAATTGTTGCTGACTTCGTCACTGAAGCTGAGTATATTGCTGCTAGTGAGGTTGCTAAGGAGGCTGTCTGGATAAAGAAGTTCATCTCAAAATTGGATGTAGTTTCAGGAATTGAACAACTAGTGCCCCTTTATTGTGACAATACTGGGGCAGTTGCTCAAGCCAAAGAATCAAGATCTCATCATAAATCCAAGCACATCCTAAGATGATTCTACCTCATTCGAGAGATAGTCGAAAGATGCAATATGATTGTGGAGCGAGTTGATACCAAGAATAACATAGTAGACCTATTCACTAAGGCCTTGTCATTGTAGTAGTTTGATCGCCACTTTGATTGCATAGGTATCAAGTATAAAGGTGATTAGCTTTAGTGCAAGTGGAAGATTGAAAGAATAATACCCAACAAGCTAATCACATATGGGATGCGATCGGATGTTTTGGGTAATTTATTTTTCAAACTCATATAATTGATATTATTTTTTAATATAATAGACATCTCGATTCATTATATGATACATCTTATTATTGTTTTTAAGATTATAATGAACCCCATAGGTCTGGACAATAGTTTTAGGACCATGATGAGATCATACCAGTGAGACCTAAATCTTTGAGAGCCATGACCTAAAATATTTTCAATCATTGGTTTATTGAGTCAGAGATCAATGACATCGGTAAGACTGGCATGTCCTATGTATGCTCAGTGATGAGGGTGGTTGATCTCACAACTACTTGCATGGTAATACTAATACAAGGATATGGGTGCTTATTAGAGAATGAGTTCACTGAATAGACTTACGAGAGAATATCTGATAGAGTCTTATTTACATGTCAGCTGATGATTCTCTAATGAGAGTTGTGTAAGTGATCTTTGGACCTAAGTTCACTATGGTACCTTGTGTACATGAATTCATATTTTGATTTTTCTAACTTGATTCTCTGATCTTTGTGTAAGGTATTCTAAATATGGTGAAGTGTGCATGAAAGTTGTGAGTGATCAATAAGGGATCAGTCACTCTTAATAAAGGGAGCAAACATCCTATGTGATCTCATAGGTTGATGATTCTGAAAGACTTTGGTCAAAGTAGGATGATAATTACAAAGAGATTTCTAATGTATCATCAACTGAATCATCACTTTCTGATCGAGATACATATAGATAAGTAATTAGATTTGATATGATTCCTTGCCCACAGCTCATCTAGGATATTGTTTGACTGAAAGATTGAATTACATGATAACTTATCACTAAAGGATATTTTGATAATTTTTTATCAAAATTTTAAATCTTTCGAGTAGTCATGACATATTGCTGGACATCAATCTTAATTTTTGGACTCATCAAAATTAAAATAGTTTAATTTAAGAATTAATTAGGAACAGTCTTAGTTGATTGAGACTCTTGAGCTGACCTAATCTGATCAGATTAGGGTTACGTCAAGAGTTTGTGTCCACTGTTGGCTAGATTTGAAATCCAATGGGCCACACACTTTGAGATTTGGTCTTGATCTAATTTAATTAAAATTTAATATAAATCCTAGGGGTTAATTTGATATGCTAGCACATTGTGTTAACCCAAGTTCTTAATTTGGTTAAGTTCAAAGTGTTTGAGCTAAACTAGAGATGTTGCCTTTGACCTGATTAGATTGGGTCTATTTTAATTGGACTCCTATCTAACATGGAAGTCTTTCAAGTGTGAAAGGAGACCTCCACACCCACCAGGTTCCATGCAAAAAAATAAATGCCGCCCACCCTTTATTGCATTGAGAAGTGGAAGAGTCCTTCATGAAGACTCTTATCCATCTCCTCGTTTTCCTCCGATCTCTTAATTATCATATGTCAAAATTTTATGAAAGATTTATGGGGCATAAAAGAGGAGGAGTCCTTCTATATGAAAGCTCTTCTATCCAATTAAATCCATGAAGAATTAATTCTCTACGTGAAGACATGGAGCACCAAGAGTTGGCGGCCCTTGGGGGTTCTTCACGTCCCTTCTTTACCTATTTATATAGGGCATCCGATATGGATAAGATTCTGAATTTTGATGAAAATTAGAGTGTTTTGGTGTGTGATAAGAGAGAAAAAATTTGAAAAATTGAGAAAAAGATAAGAAAAAAATTGAGAGGAAAAGTTGCAAGAAGGGTGGTGAGAAAAATAGCAAGTGTTGCTACCTTATCCTAGGGTTTGATTTTTTTATGTGTTGGAGTATAAAATCAAATCCTAAGTTGTGAGACTTCAAGAGAGAATTCTCTCAGCATGATCCTAAAAGTAAAATCAAAGGCAACTGAGTATTGATACAATCGTTCTTCAAGTTTGAAGCCGGCAGTGTTCTTGTGAAGAAAAGGTTATGGTAGTGCATCAGTTAGGAAGGATCTTGGCCAACTTTCATATGGATCACTATTAGAGGACTTCTATTTTAGAGTTTTATGGATATCATCATCTTACCATACTACTCATTGGAGAAAGTATAAATTTCTATCTCATTGCATGCTTGATTTTGTTTTATTCGACATCTACAAGGTGATTCTAAGGTTTGGATTTCGGTTCGACAGTTTTAATCATTAAAGCTTTTGATATGCATGTTTTAAAATTTTAAAAATTTACTTTCTGCTGTATCATCAGAACCCAACAAGTGTGTGAGTCAAGATGGAATTGAACCCTCTAGTTTACAGGAGTTAATGTATCACTGTATCTCAATCCAGTATAACCTTGGCCAATGCGATCCTTGTGATCTATCACAAAATTTAGAAAAGATTGAAATACAATGAGGATGACTATTCTAGAGTTAACAGTTAAATCTTAGGTCACCTTAAGCATTAAGATCAAAAAGATAAATTATGCGGTAAATATACATCGAGCTTCTTGAATATTACATTGCAATTATTCGACCTATGCAGACGTTGGGTATCATTATTAGATGGTCACTTTAATTAGTATAAGAAGGGGTTCCTATACTACAAGCTTAGTGTTCAAACTTATGGAGTCATGCACAAAGTCAAACAACATAGAAAAATATTGATTAGATATTTATGTGTTCAATTTAGAAGTGTTAGACTTGATTGAACATATAGATTTACTTAATTGAGAATTAAGTTATGGGTGTTATGGGTCATATGAAATTAAACACTAACTATGTGCAGCTAGACTATACATAAATATTGAGTTCCAATCACATAATAAAATATAAATTTTTAAAAAATTTTAACATGCTTATCAAAAGCTTTAACAATTAAGACTAGCCAATTGAAACTCAAATCCAAGAATCACCTTGTAGATATCGAACAAACTAAAACCAAGTACGCAAAGAGTTAGAAACTTATACTTTCTAAAATAAGAAATATGGTAAAATGATGATCTCTATAAAACGTCAAAGTAGAAGTCCTCCATCAATAATCTACATGGAAGATGATCAAGGTCCTTCCCAATTGGTGTAGCACCACAGCTTTTTCTTCACAAGTGTGCTGTCGGCTTTCTTCTCGAAGAACAATCGCGCCAACATTTGTTTGCCTTTGATTCCTCTACTAAGACTATGCCAAGAGAGTTTTCTCTAAAAATCTCACAACCTAGGATTTGATTTTGTACTCCAGCATATGAAAAAAATCAAATCCTAGACAAGCACACCACACTCGCCTTTTTTTTCACCTTTGTTCTTTCTATTTTTTCCACTTAATTTTTTTAACTTTTTTATTTGATTTTTTTTTAATTATTTCTCTCTTATCACATACCTAAGAACTTTTTTTTAGGATTTTAACCCATCCGAGACATCCCATATAAATATGGGATGAAGGAACGACAGGGAGTCCTAAGGGGCGCCAACTCTTGGCACTCCACCTTCTTACATAAAGAATTAAATCTCTAATGAATTAATTAGTGCAGAAGAGCCTTCATATAGAAAAACTCCTCTTCTATGCCCCATAAATTCTTTAGATTAATTTAGCATGTGACAACTAGGGAATGAGTGTATAAACAGGAGGTGGTTAGGTGAGTTAATGTAGAAGGACTCTTCCTTTTCTTGGGCACCAATAAATTGTTAGATGTGTGCCCTAGATGCCAGATTGGCTGACACATTCCTGTAAAAATCTAAGGGCAAATTTATAATTTTGACTATAAATCAATAAATGGATTATTCTTCTATCACATTGTGTACATTGTGTCTGTGATACATCCTTTGAGTTAGTAGGAATGTCAATTCATATTTTTAAGAGTTGAAAATTTAAGGCATGAATTTACATAACTAACTCATAAACAGCTCCTGACCATAGGATCATCATGAAGATGGTGATCGATCCAGAAGGTTGGTGTACGATCGCTTCTTTAGGATAGATATGTCTTGAGTCTACGGTGTGGAGATACCGAAGTGAGAGTACGGTATTCATTGAGAATGAGAGTATTGAGCATGACCATATCGAGCAGTCATAAGGAAGTCTACCTTCTCGTCGATGACTAGCTTGATGCTGCAGTTGTGTGTCTAGTTCTTTGACCTGAGGTGCATCGACAGTTCACCTTGAGTGTGTTATAGTTTGACTACATCATAACTCAATCTCCTAGCCATTTGAAATCCTGAGGTGTATGTTGGCTGTAACATTGTAAGAACTAGGTCGCACCAAGATGGGATCTATCAACCTCGATAGATGAGAGGAGTAGTCCTATGATGATCGAAAGATTGAGTCCTTAAGCCCATGGCCATGGCAGAGTGAAATAATGAAAAAAGAGTTTTCCATTGAGGTTTCACATCGGGCTCGGATCGATCGATTGATTCATATGACTGATGTTGGGTTTGATGAGTTCACCTTAACCCTAATTCAGTCGGGACTCATGATAGAGGAACTCAATCACACAGGTAACTGCACCGAGAGGTTCGTCTTCAGTTCTGATGGGTTGCCACCACATACTGCTAGATGTCACTGGTGGATTTTGAGAGCAATTAGAATGATATTGATGATTGATCATTCTAATTGTCTGAATCAGAAGAGTTCTGGTCCATCGAAAGGAGTTTCGATGATGTCGATGATGAGATCACGACATATCTCATTACCATACAGAATTGAACCTAATTGAGTCACACAAATAAGGGTTAGGGTCTAGATGTCATCAATTAGTCTAACCCAATTGATTTGGATAAGATCTAATTAGGTTCAAAGAAATTGTGCTAGCACACGATTGAGCCTAACTTTCTCCTTGTGTAATCTTTTCTATCTGTATTGAGCCAAATATGATTTGACTCATCCAGAGAACCTTGAAAAAGTTTTTCTTAGTCTAAATAAAGCTTGTCCAGCTCAGAAAAGGTTTGTCTTAATTCATGAGATGAATTTAAGACAAGCACTTGCTAATTCCTATCACCTGCCAATTTTATTTTAGGATATTTATCAAAAGTTGACATATGGGTCTTAAATTGAAGGCCACTTAGCAAGAGCTTATTGGAGGATTTTTTATGGAGCCAAACCATATCAAATTGGGCACCATAATCAGATTATGGCGCGAGCCCAATTGGATTAAGTGGGTGCCCAAAGTGGATAAAGTTAGAGAGTCTTGATAAGATTGGACTCTTTAGCGCCAACCTCTCTTTGTCCTTATCCAGTGTTAGTGCCAACTTTGAGATAAAGGCTTGGGTTCTTATTTGATGTGATTAGATGACACCAAGCAACCAATCAAAATTTTTTCAAAATTTATTAGAATTTTTTGATTGGTTGAATGATGTGGCACTACGCAGCATACAAGGTCCATATAAACCCTTCTGTGCCTAGGGTTTTAGAAGTAAGTTGTTTTATGCACAAAACTCAATAGCTACCACCCCCTCCCTTCTTCTCCACATCCTTCCTACTCTCCTATCTCCCCTCTTCACATCCAAAGAGTTGGACATTCATCTGGTGCAAGAAAAAGGCGTGGTGACGCCTGGAACAGGAAGGCTGCAGGACATCTTCGACAGGCTGCTGCTCCAACTTCAGAAGGAATTCTGAAGCACTTTTAAATCAGATAGAGATCTGATTTTTGGAGCATAGATTCATGAGGAGAAGATATTCTAGGTCCTACCTAAGTGGATATCGATAGAGGCCAAGCGCTTGCATGGCTACATCAGAACCTCGGGCTGTGCTGAGATCATCTACAGGGTAATCAGATTACCCTTGAGGTATGTCTATACTTCTCATACTTTTAGATTTAATTTTAGATTTTAAATATTAAATAATAAAATTAAATATAATAGATAAATTATTCCATCTCAGATTTGATGAAATCTGGAAGATCCTACAAAGGAAAAAGGCGGATTTTTCCTTCAACTTATATCAGAGCCAGGTTGATAGCTCAGTTTTAGATCTAATTTAGATCTAATTTTAATTTTAATTTATATGATATTAAAAGATTTTAAATATTATATCAGATATGATAAAATCTAAAAATAAAATATTTAAAATTAAATCTAAGAAGATCTAACATGCATGAGATACATGACTAGACTAGGATTAGTTGAATCCATGAACAGTCTTAAGTTTTATGTTTTAATGAGATTAAAATATAAATTAAATCTAATTTATTCTCTATTTTTTTGATATTATGAGTATTATAATCAGATCAAAAAATAAAAAATAAAATTTTAATTTTTCATAAAATTGATCTGTTGCATGCCTAGACTAGTTGTAGAATTATTTCAGTAATTTGTCTAGAATAGATTTAATTTTGAATAGTTTAATTTAAATTTTATTTTTTAGATATTACATGTGATGTATCAGATCTGAAAGCATGTTAATTAGATCAATTTTTGATATATGAGATGTATGCAAAGTATGTATTAGTTAGATCTTAAATTGTATATGAGATATGTAAATTTAGATCTAACTAGTTTTGTAGTTAAATTTATATTTCTGATTAAGATGTTCCTCATGGCCGTCCAGTCATAAGAATGAAGTAGGATTTTAAGACCCTCTCTTCCCATTTATGGGGTGTTCTTATGATGTGTAGGGGTACCACGCATTCATCCTTAATCAGAAATCAAAACTTATTTTTCTTCAAAATCCTAGATCCTGAAACCCTAAGATTTATTTTATATGTTTTATTTATGAACCCAAACTTAATTAATAAATTAAGTTTATGAAATCAATTTGGTCTAAAATTAAGAATTTCAGATCTAAGATATTTTCATAAAATTGGGTTCAAGCTTGGGTAGCTCAATAGGTCTAGCGGTTGATCAAACCGAATCAAGAGTTGGTTAGGTGGGATCATGAAAGCTAATAATTGACCAACCTAATAGGATTAAGTCTGGGTCAAGGTTGAATCACATTTAGATGTGACTCGATCAAGTTAATGTGAGAAAATTAGTGCAGGGGTAAAATAGTAATTTTAAGACTTTTTTAAATTATGATTTTACAGTGGAAAAATATTAATTAATCTAATTAATTAACATGAATTTATCCTACACTAGAATCTAAATATGATATATAGCATGCATTCATTTAAATTTGAAATTCAAATTCGAACAGTAAACACTTTACTGTAATGTGTTCAGAACACAATACCTTTGTACGGATAGTAGATCGCCGCAATCTGATCACCATTGAGAGAGTCTGATCATCACGATGTAGCCACACAGCATGTCTGGCCTCTATAGATCATCCACATGAAGCTTCCGATCTGATCGACTCCTCACGAGTGCTAGCTCGTTGTAGAGCCCTTTTGACGGTCGATGCTGATCGAACTCTTTCGATCGATGTCTGTCGATTCTTCAGATACTCTGGATCATCAACAGATATGCTTAAGAGGATGTTGAAGATCTCTCTAAGATTTTGTAGGCTCACGACACTCGTAGCTCACTTTCTCACTTCCCGAACTCCAGGCTAAAACTCTAGAGAACTCACCGAAAACCTTGCACCCACTTTTCTTTCTTTTTTCTTTCTTTTTCTTTTGGAAGGATATGGACTTCCTTCTCATGCACAAGACTTCTCATACCCCAAAATTTTTCTCCAAAAATCTTCTTCTTGCATGCCCCATTCTTCTCCTCCTTTTATAACAACGTCAAACATCTTATCCAAAAGAAAGGATAAAGATGAGTAATTGCACATTTGAATTCAAATCAAATTTTGAATTCAAATGGATACCAACTCATCCCTTATCCACTAAAGGCATGAGGTGTGGCTTAAATTGTGCATGGAGTGATTTCATGAGAAATCTTTTCTCATGTAATAAATGGGACGTAAAAAAAAGGGATAAGGTGCAAAGATTGATTGCCTATTCAAATTCAAACTTTATTTTGAATTTGAATGGCCAATCAATTATCCTTATCCATTCATTTGGCTTATTAAAGTAGGGCATGGAGAGGGCTTAGCGTGAGAAAAAAATTCATGAGAAGTTCCTTCTCATGAATTCAAATGGGTGCAATGGAAGTGAGGTGGCGCATGGAGATTGGGTCAAGGTGGTTTAATTATTTAAACCAACCTAATTAAACTAAATAAGTTAGGTCCAATTAGACTAATTTAAACCCAACTTAATTAGGCTTAATTAGGCTCAATAAAATCCTAATCAAATAAAAAATTGACTAAGCCCAACCCCTGATCAAATCAGGGACCAAACCATCTCGACGATTAGGTCAACTCTTAACCTAATCGGGTCAAACCCAACTGAATCCAATTCAATTGGACTTGATTCAAAAATAATTACTCAATTAAATTGAGTTAATTAGCGATCAAATCACTAATTAAATCTGTCATAAATACTGAGTCTAAATTCGATGGGCAATCAGGCATCAGAATTCATCGATATGTAACCTTGATCGAAAAATCCCAACCAGTGGGACTCTTGACCTCGGTACGCATAATGTGTGGAACTCGTGATCAGAGAATCCTGATTTTCAATCATTGAGTTTCAAATATGTAGGATTTTACATCAGCCATTAGATCAGATGGAACCTATAATGTGTGTGACTCCACAGGTTCGAACCTAAGCCGGTAGCACAGGAACCAATTCCTATACTAATCGAAGTGACCATCTAGCAATGGTATCCGATGTCCGGACAGGTCAAATAGTCACAATCGCAACACTCAAAACCTACATGAATATGGTTACTGTATAATTCATCCTTTTGACCTCTGTGTTTAGGATGACTCAGGGTTAAACTGTCAACCCTGATCAGATCATCCGAATCATGCTCAACTCAAACAGTCCTGTGACTCCTCACAAGGACTACCTTGACCAAGGTTTTACTAAATTAAAATATGACTGTACACAGCTCCTATAACTGGAGTGGTCAATCCCATCTTGACACACGCACCGACAAGTCAAGTACTTGACTACACCCAACAGCCTTCCATCACTGAATTAAAAATTCAGGTAGTCCAGTGCCTAAGTGCAGTGAGTTGCTTACAAGTCACCGTGGTGGTCTCAGGTCGAAGGGATATTTATATCCATATTTCATCAGAGCAAATCTTGACAGCAGAAATAGCTCCAGAGTCGGTCACGTTCAGTGCAGATGTACCCTTACATCTCACCTGTATGCCATACCAGTGTCTCCACACTCATTGGTTAAGAGGACAACCAACCTATATGGCACACAATGACCTTTGCTTAATAAACATTGTCATCCTTAGTAACAACGTATCATTTGGTCGCGAACAGATTTAAGGACTAAACGACAAATCCTCCTTTGTCGAGTCTAAATAGTCCTAAGGACTTCACCACAACATAGGAGTTCATTAGAAGATGAAACATTTTATGATGAAAAATATCAAAATAATTTTTATTAATTCATAATTTATGTACAAATATAAAAATAAGCACAACCGTCAAGAGGCTGATGATTGGCTTTGGGACACTATTCCCAACAATCTCCCACTTGGCCTAAAGCCAATCGGTGCAGTATCTAATACCCATCTTCGACTTGTAGTTGTCGAACTCCTTCATCGCAATAGCTTTAGTGAATGAGTTAGCCAGGTTCTTCTTCCCGTCGACCTTCTGAAGATCGACGTCACCTCGATCCATAATTTTTCAGATGAGATGATAGCGGTGCAGAATATGCTTCGTCTGCTAGTATGCCTTTGGTTTCTTCGCCTGAGCAGTGGCTCCAGAGTTGTCACAGTAGAGTAGACTGGACCAATAAGGGAGGGTGCTACTCCCAGCTCAGTGATGAATTTCCTCAGCCACACCGCTTCTTTGGCAGCATCTAATGCAGCGACATACTCCGCCTCGCAAATTGAATCAGCCATTATGTGCCGCTTGAAACTTTTCCAGTAGATAGCCCCACCATTAAGGGTAAAAATAAATCTCAACACACTTTTGCTGTCATCATGATTAGACTGAAAACTACAGTCTATAAACCCTATAGGTCTCAAGTTCGATTCACCATAAACAAGCCACTGGTCCTTAGTATTTCTCAAATACTTCAGGATGGTTTTAACAACCTTCCAGTGATTCTCCCCTGGATCAGATTGGTATCTACTCACTACCCCTAGTGAGTATGCCACATCTGATCGTGTACATGTCATGGCGTACATAATAGATCCCACTGCCGAAGCATATGGAATCCTACCCATACGCTCTCTCTCTTATGGTGTTGTCGGACAATCCCTCTTCGAGAGAGAAATTCCATGGCCTATCGGAGGATAGCCTTTCTTGGAATTCTCCATGCTGAACCTCTTCAGCATAGCATCAATGTACGTGGACTAAGATAAACCAAGCAACCTTTTAGATCTATCCCTATAGATCCTCATCCCTAGGATGTATGAAGCTTCTCCCAGATCCTTCATGGAGAACTATGACGACAGCCAAATCTTTATTCTCTGTAATGCAGGGTCATCATTCTCGATTAAAAGAATGTCATCCATATACAATACAGGAAATACTACACTGGACCATTAGCCCACTTATAAATACAGGACTCTTCTCCATTCTTAACAAAGCCATACGTCTTGATCGTCCTATCAAAATGTATGTTCCAACTCCGAGATGCCTGCTTAAGTCCATAAATGGACCTCTGTAGTCTGCACACCTTAGACTCATCTGTGGATGTGAATCCTTCAGGTTGTATCATATACACCTCTTCGTCCAGCTCTCCATTTAGGAAAGCTGTCTTCACATCCATCTGCCAGATTTCATAGTCCAGATGGGCAGCTATCGCAAGCATAATCCGAATGGATTTGAGCATTGCCACAGGAAAAAATGTCTCGTTATAGTCTATACCATAATGTTGACGATATCCCTTGGCAACCAGACGGGCTTTATAGGTTTCCACCTTTTCATCTGCGCCTCTCTTCCTCTTGAAGACCCACTTACACCCTATGGGTTTTACTCCTTCGGGTGGGTCAACCAATGTCCACACATTGTTGACCTTCATGGACTCCATTTAGGATTTCATGGCTTTTAGATATTTCTCAGAGTTGGGTCTCTGCATTGCATCCATGTAGGTGATCGGATCCTCATCGTTTTCATCAAGCTCGATAGGATCATTGTCCTGGACCAAGAAACCATAGTATCTGTCCGGTTGACGTGGTACTCTACCAGATTGCCTTAAGGGTGCTTGAACAATGGGCTCCGGATCTGATCTAACCAAATCCGGTTCAAGTTCAGCAACTTGTGTCGATTTTTTCACCTGCCGAACTTCATCAAGTTTGATCTTAGAGGCAACAGTCCCTTCACCAAGGAACTCCTTTTTCAAAAAGATTGCCTTGAGGCTGACAAACACTTTTTGCTCATCAGCTAGGTAGAAGTAATACCCTTTGGTCTCTTTTGGGTACCCTATAAAATTACACTTGTCAGACCTTGGTCCTAGCTTGTCCGTAATTAAATGTTTAACATAAGCTGGACACCCCCAAACCCTAAGGTGCGAGAGTACTGGCTTACGTCCTATCCATATCTCATATGGTGTTTTGGTTACAGACTTACTCGGAACCCTATTTAGAAGGTAACAAGCCGATTCGAGCGCATATCCCCAAAGGAAGATCGGCAGACCAGCAAACCCCATCATGGATCGAATCATGTCCAACAAGGTCCGATTTCTCTTTTCAGATACACCATTATGTTGTGGTGTTCCAGGAGGAGTCCATTGAGAGAGAATCTCATTCTCTCCAAGATATATCAAAAAATCATTGAAAAGGTATTCACCTCCTCGATCAAATCGAAGAGTTTTAATACACTTTCCAGTTTATTTTTCTACCTCAATTCGGAATAGTTTGAACATTTCAAATGACTCCGATTTATGCTTCATTAAATAGACATACCCATATCTTGATAGGTCATCTGTGAAGGTTATGAAGTAGAAATATCCACCTCTTGCACTTGAGCTTATGGGTCCACATACATCAGAATGTACCAAACCCAAGAGTTCACTGGCTCGCTCACCATTTCCAGTAAAAGGTGATTTGGTCATTTTACCAAGAAGACAGGACTCACAGGTTGGAAGTGATTCACAATCACCTACTTCAAGAGTTCCTTCTTGAGCCAACCTGTTTATCCTGTTCTTATTGATATGACCTAGCCTACAGTGCGAAAGGTAGACTTCTGACACATTATCTATTCTAGGACATTTACCAAAGGTTTGAACCACATTAATAGGTTGTGATAGAAAGTAAATTCCATTATTAAGTTGTCGAACAAACATTGTAACACCATTCAAAATGATATTGCAAACGTTTTCTTTTATTAAAAATTGATAACCGTTCATGGCCAAAAGGCCTACAGAAATAATATTTAATAAAAAGCTTGGACAATAGTGACATTCACTCAGAATTATATTTCGAGAATTGACTACAAGGTTCATGATTCCTAATGCTAGAACTGGAACTTTACTTCCATCTCCAACATTCAGGAATCTATCACCTTCATCAAATCTCCTACTGACCTGCAGATCCTGCATCGAATTGCAAATATGATAAGGACTTCCGGTATCCAATACCCAGGCAGTAGTATCATAAATGAAAAAGTTGCAAGGTGTTATCATATAAGTACCTTGCTTCTTCTTCGGCCTGTTCGGGTCCAGGGAGGCAATGTATAGAGGACAGTTTCTCTTCCAGTGTCCCTGCTTCTTGGAAAAGTAGCACTCTGCCTGGCTCTGGTCAGGCTTGCGCTTCTTGGTCTAACCCTGTGCATACGTCCCAGCATGCAGCTGCACCTTCTTATTCTTCTTCTTCTTGTTCTTCTTCTTCCCTTTCTTAAAGGGTCGACGACCAGAAGAAGACCCTCCCACAACATTCACCGACTCCTTATGGAGCTGATGATCCTTCTCAAAGTTCTGTAGCAACCCCAACAAGTCGTGGTAGTTCACTGCAGGCTTTGTCATCCGAAAATGAGTAAGGAAGGGGAGGAAGGACTTGGACAATGAATTAAGGATCGCATCCTTACCGAGCTGCTCGTGCAAGGGAAAGCCCAGTTTACTTAGGCGCTCAATCATTTCGATCATGTACAGTACATGATCAGTGACTGAGGCTCCATCCCTCATCCGAGCATTGAAAATGGCATAACTAGTTTTGTGCTTTTCAACATCGTCAGGCGTGCTAAAGGAGTCGTTCAACATTTGAAGCATCTCCTATGGTTGGACATTCTCGAACCTGCAGCTGAACTCATCATTCATTGCCGCCAGCATAATGCACCGAACGATGGTGCGGTCGTTGAACCACTTCTGATAAGTATCTCAAACCGTCCCTCTAACGTTCGGGGCTGGCTTCTCAGGTGCCGGATCCGTTACTACATAAAGGATCCACTCATGCTCAAGGATGATTTTTAATTTTTGATACAAGCTATCAAAATTAGGTCCCATGAGCTTGTCATTATCTAATAATGATCGGAGGGATAGGGTAGTGGCCATAGCTGCATAAAGGAAAACCAGACCTCTATTAGTACATAAATTATAAATACTAAAGACTTGGACTTTAGTCTAAAGTTTCTTCCAGTATTTTTACGAACTGGTAGCCTCAACCTCCAATTTGATGAATTACTTTAATTTCTTAGTGGGTACTAGAATCCACACAGACTACACACGAGCCCAACTTTGGTTGGTCAACCCATGTGCATCTATGGGTAGGTTCATAATCAGTTATTTCTCTAAACAACTTCTAGTAATTGATTTTGCCCTAGAATCTAATCAGTAGGCTTTGGCCTCCACTGAAAAGATCTGGTTAGGTCCAACCATTAACATGATTTGATTTGGTGAATCGGACCAATAAATGATCAGGCCCAACTTTGGCCAGCCAACCTGACCATCATCAGAAAGACTCAAAACAAATTATCATATTATAAATGATAACTCCATTAGTCAATAAGCACCAGGCCTTTGAGCCTCCAATGATTATTAAACTAATTGACTCATTATCACTCACTTAATGGGAGGCAATGACTTAGTTATCAATATAACTTAATCATTTTTAGGGACCTAATAATTTTTGAGAATTTTATTAAAGGATAGATGAGAAGAAAATATCCAGCCAATTTCAATCCTCCCATTGACTTCACCAAGTCAGATTAAAAAAAGATTTAATTAAAGCTGGCATTAGGAGTACCTAAATCAGTCAAACTGATTTATCTAATGACATGGGTGAGCCCTAATCACCAAGTGATCTAATCAAAACCTAATTCACCAGGTTGGCCAGGTAAGTGAGATCAGTGGTAGGGATAAGCCATTAACTCGTCAGAGATCGAATCACTGCGAGTAGCTCCCGCTTAAAAACCACTGGTCAAACTGCCAAACTTACCTTAGACACCAATCGGTTCATTAGTTTTAATTTGATCAACTTAGTAAATTGGGTTCCACTGCGTAGCCATGAATTAAGTCCATCTTGGTCTAGTTAAAGATATGGACCCATTCAACTACAACTATTGAAGTTGAGTCTAGAGTATCCTTGACCTAATCTAATTCAACTTTTGATTAGATTTGACCAATTACTCTAATTTAGTCCATTTCTTTAAGATAATCTTAGGTCTAACCCAATTATGGACCTAATCCATCTAACCCATTGACCTACAAGTTTATGCAATTGTCTTAGGTCTTAATTCATAATTCTAGACCTACTAGACAATACTTAATTCTTTTAATTAAGTATTTGGGCTGATGGGTCAGGGTTTGGCATTTCAAAAATAATTTCAAATTTGAAAGGTTTTAATTTTTGTTCACCAAATATGTTGACTCATTTCACAAATAGATCAGCATATTTCATAAATAGCAATCCTATTGCTAATTAGATAACAGAAAATAACTCAATCAAAATAAATCATGAATATTTCTTTAGATCTAATCTAACACATTCATGATAAATTTCATAATTAAACCTTTACAATTAATTTCTTTCACTGCTTCATCTGCATGAGATATAATTGCAACGGTACCCCTACCACCATAGGAGACCCCATCGAATGGGAGGCGAGGGCCTTTAAACCCTGCTTTTCTCCTATGATCGGATGGCCATGGCAACCAACCCAATTCGATTACTTGCTACTTGGATCAAGTATATCTAAATATACCAATTTTAAAATTTAAATTTCAAATTTCAAATTTTAAATTTTGAATTTCAAATTTCAAACAAATTTCAAATTTCAAATTTTTGAATTTCAAATTTTGAATTTCAAATTTTAAATTTTAAATTTTAAATTTCAAATTTGAAATTTTAACCAAATTTTAAATTTCAAATTTTTGAATTTTGAATTTTGAATTTCAAATTTCAAAATTCAAATTTTAAATTTTTAAATTTTGAATTTCGAACAACTTTCATAATTTAAATTTTGAATTTTGAATTTTGAATTTTAAACAACTTTCAAAATTCAAATTTCAAATTTTAAATTTTAAATTTCAAATTTTAAATTTAAACTTTTAGATTACAACTTAATCTATGCATGCAAATATATATATCATATCTAAGAACCCGCTCTGATACCATTTGTGGGAAAATTAGTGCAGGGGTAAAATAGTAATTTTAAAACTTTTTTTAAATTATGATTTTATAGTGAAAAAATATTAATTAATCTAATTAATTAACATAAATTTATCCTACACTAGGATCTAAATATGATATATAGCATGCATTCATTTAAATTTAAAATTAAAATTCGAACAGTAAATACTTTACTGTAATGTGTTCAGAACATAATACCTTTGTGTGGATAGTAGATCACCGTAATCTGATCACCGTTGAGAGAGTCTGATCATCGCGACGTAGCCACACAGCATGTCTGGCCTCTGCAGATCATCCACACGAAGCTCCCGATCTGATCGACTCCTCACGAGTGCTAGCTCATTGTAGAGCCCTTTTGACGGTCGATGCTGATCGAACTCCTTCGATCGATGTCTGTCGATTCTTTGGATGCTCTGGATCATCAACAGACATGCTTGAGAAAATGTTGAAGATCTTCCTAAGATTTTGTAGGCTCACAACACTCGTAGCTCACTTTCTCACTTCCCGAACCCCAGACTAAAACTCTAGGGAACTCACCGAAAACCTTGCACCCACTTTTTTTTTTCTTTCTTTTTCTCTTGAAAGGATATGGACTTCCTTCTCATGCACAAGACTTCTCATGCCCCAAAAATCTTCTTCTTGCATGCCCCACTCTTCTCCTCCTTTTATAACAACGTCAAACGTCTTATCCAAAAGAAAGGATAAAGATGAGTAATTGCACATTTGAATTCAAATCAAATTTTGAATTCAAATGGACACCAACTCATCCCTTATCCACCAAAGGCGTGAGGCGTGGCTTAAATTGTGCATGGAGTGATTTCATGAGAAACCTTTTCTCATGTAATAAATGGGACGTAAAAAAAAGGGATAAGGTGCAAAGATTGATTGCCCATTCAAATTCAAACTTTATTTTGAATTTGAATGGCCAACCAATCATCCTTATCTATTCATTTGACACATTAAAGTGAAGCGTGGAGAGGGCTTGGCGTGAGGAAAAAATTTATGAGAAGTTCCTTCTCATGAATTCAAATGGGTGCAATGGAAGTGAGGTGGCGCATGGAGATTGGGTCACGGTGGTTTAATTATTTAAACCAACCTAATTGAACCAAATAAGTTAGGTCCAATTAGACTAATTTTAACCCAACTTAATTAGGCTTAATTAGGCTCAATAAAATCTTAATCAAATCAAAGATTGACTAAGCCCAACCTCTGATCAAATCAGGGACCAAACCATCTCGACGATTAGGTCAACTCTTAACCTAATCTGGTCAAACCCAACTGAATCCAATTCAATTAGACTTGATCCAAAAATAATTAATCAATCAAATTGAGTTAATTAGTGATCAAATCACTAATTAAACCTCTCATAAATACTGAGTCCAAATCCGATGGGCAATCAGGCATCAGAATTCATCGATATGTAACCCTGATCGAGAAATCCCAACCAGTGGGACTCTTGACCCCGGTACCCATAATGTGTGAAACTCGTGATCAGAGAATCTTGATTTTTGATCACTGAGTCTCAAACATGTAAGATTCTACATCAACCATCAGATCAGATAGGAACCTCTAATGTGTGTGACCCCGTAGGTTCGAACCTAAACCGGTAGCACAGGAACCAATTCCTGTACTAATCGAAGTGACCATCTAGCAATGGTACCCAACATCCAGATAGGTCGAAAAGTCACAATCGCAACACTCAGAACCTACATGAATGTGGTTACTGTATAATTCATCCTTTTGACCCCTGTGTTTAGGATGACTCAGGGTTAAACTGTCAACCCTGATCAGATCATCCGAATCATGCTCAACTCAAACAGTCCTGTGACTCCTCACAAGGACTACCTTGGCCAAGATTTTGCTAAATTGAAACATGACTGTATATAGCTCCTATAACTAGAGTGGTCAATCCCATCTTGATACACGCATCGACAAGTTAAGTACTTGACTACACCCAACAGCCTTCCATCACTGAATTAAAAATTTAGGTAGTCCAGTGCTTAAGTGCAGTGAGTTGCTTACAAGTCACCGTGGTGGTCTCAGGTCGGAGGGATATTTATACCCATATTCCATCAGAGCAAATCTTGACAGCAGAAATAGCTCCAGAGTCGGTCACGTTCAGTGCAGATGTACCCTTACATCTCACCTGTATGCCATACCAGTGTCTCCACACTCATTGGTTATGAGGACAACCAACCTATATGGCACACAATGACCTATGCTTGATAAACGTTATCTTCCTTGGTAACAACGTATCATTTGGTCGCGAACAGATTTAAGGACTAAACAGCAAATCCTCCTTTGTCTAGTCTAACTAGTCCTAAGGACTTCACCACAACATAGTAGTTCATTAGAAGATGAAATATTTTGTGATGAAAAATACCAAAATAATTTTTATTAATTTATAATTCATGTACAAATACAAAAATGAGCACAACCGTCAACAGGCTGATGATTGGCTTTGGGACACTATTCCCAACAGTTAAGACCTAATTTGGCTTAATGGTTAGAGTCTGGATTGTAGGCTAACCCAATTGGTTCTGGTTCAACAATTTGGTATCTAAGATAAGTTGGGCAGATATGATCGACTAGTTTTTAATTGAAAGCTACTCGACTCGAATGCGTTCTCGTCGAGTTAATGGCATATCCCTTCCACCGGTCTCACTTACCTGGCCATATGCATCGACCCAGTTCTGATTTGAGGTGGCTAACAATTTGAGCTGACCCATGCCACTAGGTTAGTCATAATTGTTATGACTATGTCAAGTCAAGTTTAATGAGACCTAAATCAAATCTTTCTAAGAAAATATTAAGTCTAGGTCTTCCACCATTGTGGATGTGCGGGCCCTTTCTGGGGTTGATTGTTCTCGGCTGGTTACAGTGGCTCAGTTGCACTAGGAAGATGCAACCATGTCCATTAGACATTGGATGCTATGAATTAGAGGATGGGTTGGGCTCAATATTTCGGATACGGTGAGGGACTCAATCCAAAATCTAGTTCGTACAAATGGTGGGTCTGACTTAACTAACAAAAGGAGCAATATTCCTAACACGATGAGCTTCATGAATTACAGACCAAGTTTTGGGTGCACCATGATTAGAGAATCATTGGACAAGAGTTGTCCACTCATCGGTTGATCCATCATCAATAACTGTTAGGTGAGGTGATGAGCCAGTTGGTGAGACCGCACCACCCATTAGAAATCACTAATCACGGAGATTTTCACATCTCTACCAAGGGAGTGTAGGGATTTGAAAAAATAGTGGGAGCCCAATTTATTTAAAAATAAAATTTTTAAACAAATTGATCAAGTCTGATTACAAAATCTAACTAGAAACTATCGACTTTCTATAGAAAACATGTCTGCCTCCAACCCCCTGACCAAAATACTAGACACCCACAGATTGACTGGACCCAATTTCAAGGATTGGTTAAGAAACTACAGAATTATTCTGGATTCTGAAAAATTAACTCATATCTTGGACCAAGACTCACCTGCCATGTCAGCACGTCCGACTGCTGAACAGAGAGCGTCTCTGAAAAAGTGGATGGATGATAATAACAAAGCAAAGTACTACATGTTGGGTGCAATGTCTGATGACTTGCAGCGCCAATATGAGAATATTATGACTACCTGCCAAATGTTGGCTCACCTACAAGAGTTGTTTGGTGAACAAAGTCACACAGCCAAGTATCAAGTCGGTCAAAGACTTTTTAAGGCTAAAATGCGTGATGGGCAGTCAGTCCAAGATCATTGTTTGATAATGATCAAGGATCTTGAGAAGCTCAGTGTCATCTTAGACAAGAATTTTCAAACTGATGTGATCCTTCAGTCCTTGTCTGATGCATATGGTCAGTTCATCATGAACTTCCATATGCATAAGATGAAGTGTACCTTGGCCGAGTTAATGAACATGCTGGTTACAGCTGAGCTTTCTTTGAAGAGTTCAAAAGGCTGCAAAGAAGAAGAAGTCTGCAAAGAAGAGTTCAAAAGAGCTCCTTACTGTGGAGAGGACTTCTTCCAAGAGAAAGTCTTTTGAAAAGAAGAAGAAGTCTGCAAAGAAGCAGAAGGTGGATGGGAAAAGGAGGAAGCGAAACTGTCCTCCGTACTTGGCCACCCTAAAGAACAAGAAAGATGGTCTTTCTGGAGGTATGCTCGTTATAGAATCTAACCTTACGATTTCTTCTGCATCCAGTTGGGTACTTGACTCTGGTTCTAGTGCTCATTTTTGCACTTCTATGCAGGGTCTTGAGGAGTGCAGGAGGCTGAGGGATAGGGAGATGATCCTATGTGTTAGGAACGGAGCAAGAGTTGCTGCTGTGGCCGTGGGAACCTACCCTCTGCGATTACCATTAGGATTAGATTTATTTCTTAGAGATTGTTATTATGTACCTACAGCAAGCAGAAATTTGATTTATGTTTCATGTTTAGCACAAGAAGGCTATATGATTAGCTTTCATAAGGACCATTGTAACATATTTTATGAAAATAATAAAGTTGTAAATGATTTTCTTATTAATGATCTCTATCAGCTACATATTGATGTATCTGTATTTAATATCAAGCAAAATGTGAATGCCATAGAAATTAAAAGGCCTAGAGATAGATTAAATGATAGGTATCTGTGGCACCTAAGGCTAGGTTATATAGCAGAAGACAGGGTTAACAAATTGAAGAAATTCAGGCTGTTGAGTCTGTTGACTTCCGAGTCATATCCAGTTTGTGAATCATGCCTTCAAGGCAAAATGACCAAACTTCCTTTTGTAGGACATGGGGAAAGGGCCACAGACCTACTTGCCCTAGTACATACGGATGTGTGCGGCCCATTTGATGTGCCGGCTAGAGGCAACTATGTCTACTTCATTACCTTTACCGATGATATGTCTAGGTACGGGCATGTGTTTCTATTGAAATACAAGTCTGAAGCCTTTGAAAGGTTCAAAGAATTCAGACATGAAGTAGAAAAATAAACAGGAAAGCTCATTAAGATTCTTCGATCAGATCGAGGAGGTGAATACCTTAGTCAGGAGTTCCTAGACTATTTTAAGGACAATGGCATAGTCTCTTAATAGACTCCATCTGGAATGCCACAACTCAACGGGATTTCAGAACAGAAAAATCGGACCCTATTAGATATGATCCATTCCATGATGAGCTTCGCCGACCTCCCTGAGTTTTTTTGGGGATATTGTCTCATGACAGCAATATATGTATTGAATAGGGTTTCATCTAAAATCGTTCCTACCACACCATATGAGATATGGCATGGTAAGAAGCCAAGTCTGAATCATCTCAAAATTTGGGATTGTCTGGCTCATGTCAAGAGACAGCAGGCGGACAAGTTAGAGTTCAGATCTTTTAGAGCTCGATTCATAGGATATCCTAAAGAGTCATTAGGATACTATTTCTATATTCCGAAAGATCATAATGTGATTGTGAGTTGAAATGCTATTTTTCTTGAAAAATAGTTTATTCAAGATGGTGGCATCGGAAGAATAATTAAGCTCAAAGAGAACGTCTCCCAAGAGCAACGAGCTAAAGAACTTGAGGAACTCAATCAATTAAAATCAGTCCAAACACAACCTCTTCCACGTCGTAGATCGACTAGAGTTTTTCATCTTCCTGAAAGGTATTTAGATACTATACAAGAGAATATAGAGAAAATATTCCTCACGAAAAATGAGGCTCATGGTGATGATCCCAAGACCTATGATGAGGCGATATTAGATATCGACTCCGAGAAATGGTTAGATGCAATAAGATCAAAAATTGACTCGATGCACTCCAACCAAGTCTGGATCTTGATAGATCCACCTGAAGGTATTGTACCTATTGGGTGTAAATGGTGAAGGGAGGGAAACCGCTTTTCCTCATAGGATTTTTCAGATTTCATCAAATCTGAGGCAAAATAATTTAAAAAAAAAATATCCTACATATTTTAGATCTAATTCTCTAGATCTAATTTTATTATCTAATATTTAAAATCTAAAATTAAATCTAAATCTATGATGAAAGAAGAAGTACCTCAAGGATAATCTGATTACCCTGTAGATGATCTCTGCACAGCCCGAGGTTCTGATGTAGCCATGCAAGCACCTGGCCTCTACCAGTATCCACTTAGGCAAGATCTAGAATATCTTCTCCTCATAAATCTATGCTCCAAAAATCAGATCTTTATCTGATTTGAAAGTACTTTAGAACTCCTTCTGAAGTTGGAGCAGCATCCTGTCAAAGATGTCCTGCAGCCTTCTGTTCCAGGCATCACCACGCCTTGGATCTTTGCCAGATGGACGTCCAACTCATTGGATGTGAAGAGAGGAGGAAGGAGAGTAGGGAGGATATGAAGAAAAGGAAAGGGGGTGGAGGGGAGGGGGCGGCAGCTATTAGATTTTGTACATAAAATCATTTCTTCTACGAAACCATAGGCGCAGCAGGGTTTATATAGACCCTGTATGCTGCGCAGTGCCATATCATTCAATCAATCAGAAAATTCCAATAAATTTTGGAAAAATTATAATTGGTGGAGTGATGTCATCTGATCACATTAGATAAGAACTCCACCCTCTCTCCTAAGTTGGCACCAACATTGGATAAGCTTAATTAAGGTGGTGCCAAAGAGTCCATGTTTATCAGGACTCTTTGGTTCTTATCCATTTGGGGCACCCACTTTAATCCAATTGGGCTCATACCATAATCTAATTATGGCATGCAATTCAATTGGATTTTGGCATGTGGACACTCCATAAAAATTCTCCAATGAGCCCTCTTCAGTTTAAGACCCATATGTCAACTTTTGACAGATGTTCAAAAATAAAATTGGCAGGTGCTAGAAATTAGCAGGTGTTGTCTTAAATTCATCTCATGAATTAAGACAAGCCTTTTCTGAGCTGGACAAGCTTCACTTAGACAGAGAGAAATCTTCCTAAGATTTTCTAGATGAGTCAAATTATATTTAGCTCAGTAGAGACAGAAAAGATTACACGAGGAGAAAGTTAGGCTCAATCGTGTGCTAGCACGATTTTCTTGAACCTAATTGGATCTAATCTAAATCAATTGGGTTAGCCCAATTGATGACATCCAGACCCTAACTTTTATTTGTGTGATCTAGTTAGATTCAATTCTATATAGTAATGAGACATGTCGTGATCTCATCATCGACATCATCGAAACTCCTTTCGATGGACCAAAACTCTTCTGATTCAGACAATTAGAATGATCGATCATCAATATCATTCTAATTGCTCCAAAAATTCACCAGTGACACCTAGTAGTATGTGGTGGCAACCCATTAGAACTGAAGATAAACCTCTCAGAGCAGTTACCTATGTGATTGAGTTCGTCTATCATGAGTTTTAACTGAATTAGGGTTAAGGTGAACTCGTCAAACCCAACATCAGTCATATGAGTTAATCGATCGATCCGAGTCCGATGTGAAACCTTAATAGAAAACTCTTTTCTATTATTTCACTTTACCATGGCCATGGGCTTAAGGACTGAATCTTTCAATTATTATAGGACTACTCCTCTCATCTATCGAGGTTGATAGATCCCATCTTGGTGCGACCTAGTTCCTACAATGAATATGCTACAGCCAACATACACCTTCGGATTTCGAATGGCTAGGAGACCGAGTTATGGTGTAGTCAAACTATAACATACTCAAGGTGAACTGTCGATGCACCTCAGGTCAAAGAACTAGACACACAACTGCAGCATCGAGCTAGTCATCGACGAGAAGGTAGACTTCTTTATGACTGCTTGATATGGTCATGCTCAGTACTCTCATTTTCAACGAATATCTATACTCTCGCTCTGGTGTCTCCACACCATAGACTCAAGACACATCTATCCTAAGAAAGCGATCGTACACCAACCTTTTGGATCGATCACTATTCTCGTGATGATCCTATGGTCAGGAGCTATTTATGAGTTAGTTATGTAAATTCATGCCTTAAATTTTTAACTCTTGAAAATATGAATTTACATTCTCACTAACTCAAAGGATGTATCACAGATATAATATACACAATGTGATAGAAGAATAATCTTTTTATTTATTTATAGTCAAAATTATAAATTTATCCTTAGATCTGTACAGGAATGTGTCAGCCGATCTGGTATCTAAGGCACACATCTAACAAACTCTCACTTGATCTAATGCCAATTGGCTACATATCTAAGTCCCATCTTCTCAAGGTGGGCTTTAATCTTTTGTTGGCTCAATGGCTTAGTCAGCGAGTCTGCCACATTATCTGTGGAGTTGACTCTCTTGACCTCGACATAACCCTTTTCGAGGTAATCATGGATCAAATGGAATCGCCGCTCGATGTGCTTGGACTTCTGGTGAGACCTTGGCTCCTTAGCTAGAGCTATGGCACCATTATTATCGCAGTAAAGAGATATGGCATCTGATGACATCACTCCAAGCTTTGCGGCAAACTTTTTGTACCAAAATACCTCCTTCACAGCTTTCGATGCAGCAATATACTCTATCTCCATGGTGGAATCAGCAATCGCTGTCTGCTTGGAACTCTGCCAGCTAGCTGCACCACCATTGCAAATGAACAAACTCTCAGATGTTGACTTTCGATCATCTATATCAGACATAAAGTCTGAGTCTGAATATCCCTGAATCTAGAGTTCTCCATTCTCAAAGACTAGAAACATATCCTTAGTTCTTCTCAAGTACTTAAGGATACATTTCACAGAAGTCCAGTTCTCTTAGCTTGGATTCGACTGATATCTACTTGTGACACTCACAGCATGGGCTATATCAGTTCGTGTACATAGCATGGTATATATGAGGCTCCCTATTGCCAAAGCATAAGGGATCTTGCTCATGCGTTCAATCTCCTCAGGTGTGCTAGGGCACATCTTCTTGGAGAGATGAATGCCATGTCTAAAAGGTAATAAACCTCTTTTGGAGTTTTCCATGCTAAACCTTTTTAGCACCTCCTTTATGTACATCTTCTGTGAAAGTTCGAGCATCCTATTTGGTCTATCTCTATAGACCTTAATACCTAGTATAAAGGATGCCTCTCCTAGATCTTTCATAGAGAACTCCTTAGACAACCATACTTTGACTGAGGTCAATATAGAAATGTCATTCCCAATTAGGAGGATGTCATCTACATACAATACGAG
Source organism: Elaeis guineensis (assembly GCF_000442705.2). NCBI lineage: Eukaryota > Viridiplantae > Streptophyta > Magnoliopsida > Arecales > Arecaceae > Elaeis > Elaeis guineensis. The sequence goes on along the minus strand of NC_026004.2, from coordinate 40,264,348 downwards.
GAAGACAACTATGCTCTCACTGACCTTTTTGAACACACATGGTTCCTCCTCGTTCTTGATGAAACCAAACATTTTGATGACATCATTGAAACGAGTATTCCAACTCCGAGATGCTTGCTTAAGTCCATAAATGGACCTTTGCAGCTTGCAGATCTTGTGATCATCATCACTGAATGTGAAACCAAGTGGCTGTTTCATATAGATATCTTTCTCAAGATGTCCATTTAAGAATGCTGTTTTCACGTCCATATGCCATATTTTATAATTGAAATAGGCTGCAACAGCATGCAATGTGTAGATGGATTTTAGCATGGCTACAGGCGAAAAGGTATTTTGATAGTCAATGCCTTCGAGCTGACTATAACCTTTCGCTATGAGCCTAGCCTTGAATGTCTCCACATTTCCATCTGCACATATCTTTCTCTTGAAGATCTATTTACACCTAATAGGTACAATACCTTCAGGTGGATCTACCAAGGTCCAGACTTGGTTTGAGTGCATCGAGTCAATTTCTGATCTCATTGCCTCTAACCATTTCTCAAAGTTGATATCTAATATCACCTTGTCATAGGTCTTGGGGTCATCACCATGAGCTCCATTTCCCATGAGGAATATTTTTTCTACTTCCTCTTGTATGGTACCTAAGTACCTTTTAGGAGGATGAAAAACCCTAGTCGATCTACGAGGTGGAAGAGGTTGTGTTGGGACTAGTTCTGATTGATTAGGCTCCTCAGGTTCTTGAGCTCGTTGCTCTTGGGAGACATTCTCCTTGAGCTTAACTATTCTTCCAATGCCATCATTTTGAATAAACTATTTTTTAAGAAAAATAGTATTTCGACTCACAATCACATTGTGATCTTTCAGAATATAGAAATAGTATCCTAATGAATCTTTAGGATATCCTATGAATCGAGCTCTAAAAGATCTGAACTCTAACTTGTCCGTTTGCTGTCTCTTGACATGAGCCGGACAACCCAAAATTTTGAGATGATTCAGACTTGGCTTCTTACCATGCCATATCTCATACGGTGTGGTAGGAACGGTTTTAGAAGAAATCCTATTCAATACATAAATTACTGTCATGAGACAATGTCCCCAAAGAAATTCGAGGAGATCCGTGAAGCTCATCATGGAACAGACCATATCTAATAGGGTTTGATTTCTCTGTTCTGAAATCCCGTTGAGTTGAGGTGTTCCAGGTGGAGTCTATTGAGAGACTATGCCATTATCCTTAAGATAGTCTAGAAACTCCCGACTAAGGTATTCACCTCCTCGATCTGATCGAAGAACCTTAATGGGCATTCCTGTTTGTTTTTCTACCTCATGTCTGAATTCTTTGAACCTTTCAAAAGCTTCAGACTTGTGTTTCATTAGAAATACATATCCGTACCTAGACATATCATCGATAAAGGTAATGAAGTAGATGTAGTTGCCTTTAGTCGACACATCAAATGGGCCGCACACATCCGTATGTACTAGGGCAAGTAGGTCTGTGGCCCTTTCCCCCATGTCCCACAAAAGGAAGCTTAGTCATTTTGCCTTGAAGGCATGATTCACAAACTGGATATGACTCGGAAGTCAACAGACTCAATAGCCCAGATTTCTCTAATTTGTTAACCCTGTCTTCCGCTATATGACCTAGCCTTAGGTGCCACAGATACTCATCATTTAGACTATCTCTAGGCCTTTTAATTCTTATGACATTCACATTTTGCTCAATATTAAATACAGATACATCAATATATAGCTGATAGAGACCGTTAATAAGAAAACCAACTGCAACTTTATTATTTTCATAAAAAATATTACAATGATCCTTATGAAAGCTAATCATATGGCCTTCTTATGCTAAATATGAAATAGAAATTAAATTTTTGCTCGCTGCAGGCATATAATAATAATCTCTAAGAAATAAATCTAATCCTAATGGTAATCATAGAGAGTAGGTTCCCACGGCCACAGCAGCAACTCTTGCTCCGTTCCTGATACGTAGGATCATCTCTCCATCCCTCAGCCTCCTGCTCTGCTCAAGACCCTGCATAGAAGTGCACAAATGAGCACTAGAATCAGAGTCAAGCACCCAACTGGATGTAGAAGAAACCATAAGATTAGATTCTAAAATGAGCATACCTCCAAAAGGACCATCCTTCTTGTTCTTCAGGATGGCCAGGTACTGAGGATAGTTTCACTTCCAATGGCTGTCTGATTAGCGGTGAAAATATTTTTTCTTATCAGCAGCCTTCTTCTTCTTGCCATCCACCTTCTGCTTGTTCGCAGACTTTTTTTTCTTTCCAAAAGACTTTCTCTTGGAAGAAGTCCGCTCCACAGTAAGAACTGAGCCTTTTGAATCCTTCATAGAAAGCTCAGTCGTAACCAGAATATTCATTAACTCGGCCAAGGTACACTGCATCTTATGCATATGGAAGTTCATGATGAACTGACCATATGCATCGGATAAGGATCGAAGGATCACATCAATCTAAAAATTCTTGTCTAAGATGATACCGAGCTTCTCAAGCTCCTCAAGATCCTTGATCATTGTCAAACAATAATCTTGGACTGACTGCCCATCATGCATCTTGGCCTTAAAAAGTCTTTGACAGACTTGATACTTGGCCGCACGACTCGTTCACCAAACAACTCTTGTAGGTGAGCCAACATTTGACAGGTAGTCAAAAATTCTCATGCTGGCGCTGAAGTCATCAGACATTGCACCCAACATGTAGTAGCTTGCTTTGTTATCATCATCCATCCATTTTTTCAGAGACGCTCTCTGTTCAGCAGTCGGACGTGCTGGTATGGTAGGTGGGTCCTGGTCCAAGACATGAGTCAATTTTTTGAAACCCAGAATAATTCTGTAGTTCTTCAACCAGTCTTTGAAATTGGGTCCAGTCAGTCTATGGGTGTCTAGAATTTTGGTCAGGGGGTTTGAGGTAGACATATTTTCTATAGAGAGTCAAAAGTTTCTAGTTAGATTTTATAATCAGACTCAACCAATTTGTTTAAGATTTTTATTTTTAAATAAATTAAGCTCTCACTATTTTCTCAAATCCCTACACTCCCTTAGTAGAGATGTGAAAATCTCCATGATCAGTGATTTTTAATGGGTGGTGCGGTCTCACCGACTGGCTCACCACCTCACCTAACAGTTATTGGTGATGGGTCAACCGATGAGTGGACAACTCTTGTCCAATGATTCTTTAATCATGATGCACCCAAAACTTGGTCTCTAATTCATGAGGCTCACTATGTCTGGGATATTGCTCCAATCCTTAGTTAAGTCAAACCCACCAATTGCACGAACTAGATTCCTGATTTGGTCCCTCATCGTATCCAAAATATTGAGCCCAATCCATCCTCTAATCTGTAGCATCCAATGCCTAATGGACATGGTTGCATCTTCCCAGTGCAACTGAGCCACTATAACCAGTCGAGAACAATCAACCCCGGGAAGGTCCCGCACATCCACAATGGTGGAAGACCTAGACTTAATATTTGTTTAGAGAGATTTATTTAGGTCTCATTAAACTTGACTTGACATAGTCATAACAATTATGACTAAGCTAGTGGCATGGGTTAGCTCAAATTGTTAGCCACCTCTAATCAGAACTGAGTCGACATATATGGCCAAGTAAGTGAGATCGGTGGGAGGGATATGCCATTAACTCGACAAGAATGCATTCGAGTCGAGTAGCTCTCAATTAAAATTCAGTCAGTCGCATCTGCCCAACTTGCCTTAGACACTAAATTATCGAACCAGAACTAATTGGGTTAGCCTACAATCTAGGCTCTAACCACTGAGCCAAATTAGGTCTTAACTTGATCGAGTCACATCTAAATGTGATTCGACCTTGACCTAGACTTAATCCTATTAGGCTGGTCAATTATTAGCTTTCATGATCCCACCTAACCAACTCTTGATTCGATTTGATCAACCGCTAGACCTAATTGAGCTACCCAAGCCCGAACCCAATTTTATGAAAATATCTTAGATCTGAAATTTTTAATTTTAGACCTAACTTAATTTCATAAGCTTAATTTATTAATTAAGTTTAGGTTCATAAATAAAGCATGTAAAATAAATCATAGGGCTTCAGGATCTAGGGTCTTACAGAAAAGTAAGTTTTGATTTCTAATTAAGGATGAACGCGTGGCATCCCTACACGTCATATGAACACCTCATTGAATGGGAAGAGAGGGTCTTAAAATCTTACTTTTTTCTTATGACCAGACGGCCATGAGGAATACCTTAATCAAAAATATAAATTTAACTACAAAACTAGTTAGATCTAAATTAACATATCACATATACAATTTAAGATCTAACTAATACATGCTTTGCATACATCTCATGTATCAAAAATCAATCTAATTAATATACTTTCAGATCTGATACATCATATGTAATATCTAAAAAATAAGATTTAAATTGAACTATTCAAAATTAAATCTATTCTAGATAAGTTACTAGAACAATTCTACAACTAGTCTAGGCATGCTGCAGATCAATTTTATGAAAAAATTAAAATTTTATTTTCTATTTTTTGATTTAATTATAACACTTATAACATTAGGAAAATAGAGAATAAATTAGATTTAATTCATATTTTAATCTCATTAAAATATAAAACTTAAGGCCATTCATGGATTCAACTAATCCTAGTCTAGTCTTGCATCTTATGCATGTTAGATCTTCTTAAATTTAATTTTAAATATTTTAATTTTAGATCCTATTATATATGATATAATATTTGAAATATTTTAATATCAAATAAATTAGAATTAAAATCAGATCTAAAATAGATCTAAAATAGAGCCAACAACCTGGCTCTGATACCACTTGAAGGGAGGGAAACCACTTTTCCTTGTAGGATCTTCCAGATTTCATCAAATCTGAGATAGAATAATTTTAAAAAAAATTATCCTATATATTTTAGATCTAATTCTCTAAATCTAATTTTATTATCTAATATTTAAAATCTAAAATTAAATCTAAATCTATGATGAAAGAAGAAGTACCTCAAGGGTAATCTGATTACCCTGTAGATAATCTCTACACAGCCCGAGGTTCTGATGTAGCCACGCAAGCACCTGGCCTCTACCAGTATCTACTCAGGTAGGATCTAGAACATCTTCTCTTCATGAATCTATGCTCCAAAAATCAGATCTTTATCTGATTTGAAAGTACTTCAGAACTCCTTCTGAAGTTGGAGCACTAACCTGTCGAAGATGTCCTACAACCTTCTATTTTAGGCGTCACCACGCCTTGGATCTTTGCCAGATGGACGTCCAACTCTTTGGACATGAAGAGGGGAGGAAGGAGAGTAGGGAGGATGTAGAGAAGAGGGGAGGGGGCAGCAGCTATTAGGTTTTTTGCATAAAACCATTTCTTCCACGAAACCCTAGGCGCAGCAGGGTTTATATAGACCTTGTATGCTGCGCATTGCCACATCATTCAACCAATCAAAAAATTTTAATAAATTTTGAAAAATTTTGATTGGTGGAGTGATGTCATCTAATCACATCAGATAAGAACTCCACTCTCTCTCCTAAGTTGGCGCCAACATTGGATAAGCTAAATCAAGGTGGCGCCAAAGAGTCCATGTTTATCAGGACTCTTTGGTTCTTATCCATTTGGGGCGCCCACTTTAATCCAATTGGGTTCATGCCATAACCTGATTATGGCACCCAATTCAATTGGATTTTGGCATATGGACACTTCACAAAAATCCTCCAATGAGCCCTCTTCAGTTTAAGACCCATATGTCAACTTTTGACAGATGTCCTAAAATAAAATTGACAGGTGCTAGGAATTAGCAGGTGTTGTCTTAAATTCATCTCATAAATTAAGACAAGCCTTTTCTGAGCTGGACAAGCTTTATTTAGATTGAGAGAAACCTTTCTAAGGTTCTTTAGATGAGTCAAATCATATTTGGCTCAGTAGAGACAGAAAAGATTACACGAGGAGAAAGTTAGGATCAATCGTGTGCTAGCACGATTTCCTTGAACCTAATTGGATCTAATCCAAATCAAATAGGTTAGCCCGATTGATGACATCCAAATCCTAACCCTTATTTGTGTGATCCAGTTAGGTTCAATTTTGTATGGTAATGAGACATGTCATGATCTCATCATCGACTTCATCGAAACTCCTTTCGATGGACCAGAACTCTTCTGATTCAGACAATTAGAATGATCGATCATCAATATCATTCTAATTGCTTCCAAAATCCATCAGTGATATCTAGCAGTATGTGGTGGCAACCCATCAGAACTGAAGATGAACCTCTCGGTGCAGTTACTTGTGTGATTGAGTTCCTCTATCATGAGTTCGGACTGAATTAGGGTTAAGATGAACTTGTCAAACCCAACATCAGTCATATGAGTTAATCGATCGATCTGAGTCCGATGTGAAACCTTAATGGAAAACTCTTTTCTATTATTTCACTCTGCCATGGCCATGGGCTTAAGGACTCGATCTTTCAATTATCATTGGACTACTCCTCTCATCTACCGAGGTTGATAGATCCCATCTTGGTGTGACCTAGTCCTACAATGAATATGCTACAGCCAACATGCACCTCAGGGTTCTGAATGGCTAGGAGATCGAGTTAAGGTGTAGTCAAACTATAACACACTCAAGGTAAACTGTCGATGCACCTCAGGTCAAAGAACTAGACACACAACTACAGCATCGAGCTAGTTATCGATGAGAAGGTAGACTTTCTTATGACTGCTTGATATGGTCATGCTCAATACTCTCGTTCTCAATGAATACCTGTACTCTTACTCTGGTATCTCCACACCATAGACTCAAGACACATCTACCCTAAGGAAGCGATCATACACCAACCTTCCAAATCGATCACCATCCTCGTGATGATCCTATCGTCAGGAGCTGCTTATGAGTTAGTTATGTAAATTGATGCCTTAAATTTTTAACTCTTGAAAATATGAATTTACATTCTCACTAACTCAAAGGATGTATCACAGACACAATGTACACAGTGTGATAAAAGAATAACCCTTTTATTTATTTATAGTCAAAATTATAAATTTGCCCTTAGATCTGTACAGGAATGTGTCAGTCGATCTGGCATCTAGGGCACACATCTAACAAATGGATCTTCAAGAGAAAGATAGGTGCAGATGAAAATGTAGAGATATTCAATGCTAGGCTTGTGGCGAAAGATTATAGTCAGCATGAAGGCATTGACTATTAGGATACCTTCTCGTCTGTAGCCATACTAAAATCTATCCATACACTGCTTGCTGTTGCAGCCTATTTTGATTATGAAACATGGCAGATGGATCATGAAAATGACGTTCTTAAATGGACATCTTGAGGAAGATATCTATATAGAATAGCCACTTGATTTCACATCCAGTGATGATGATCATAAGGTCTGCAAGCTGCAAAGGTCCATTTATAGACTTAAGCAAGCATCTCAGAGTTGGATTACTCATTTTAATGATGTGATCAAAATGTTTGGTTTCATCAAGAACGAGGAGGAACCATGTGTGTTTAAAAATATCAGTGGGAGCGCGATTGTCTTCCTCGTATTGTACGTAGATGACATCCTCCAAATTGGAAATGACATTCCCATATTGACCTAAGTCAAAGTATGGTTGTCTAAGGAGTTCTCTAAGAACAAGGAGGAACCATGTGTGTTCAAAAAGGTCAATGGGAGCATGGTTATCTTTCTCGTATTGTACATAGATGACATCCTCCTAATTGGGAATGACATTTCCATGTTGACCTCAGTCGAAGTATGGTTGTCTAAGGAGTTCTTTATGAAAGATCTAGGAGAGGCATCCTTTATACTGGGTATTAAAGTCTATAGAGATAGACCAAATAGGATACTTGGACTTTCACAGAAGATGTACATAGAGGAGGTGCTAAAAAGGTTTAGCATGGAAAACTTCAAAAGAGGTTTAGTACCTTTTAGACATGGCATTCATCTCTCCAAGAAGATGTGCCCTAGCACACCTGAGGAGATTGAACGTATGAGCAAGATCCCTTATGCTTCGACAATAGGGAGCCTCATGTATGCCATGCTATGTACACGACCTGTACACGACCTGATATAGCCTATGCTATAAGTGTCACAAGCAGATATTAGTCGAATCTAGGTGAAGAGTACTAGACTTCTGTGAAATTTATCCTTAAGTACTTGAGAAGGACTAAGGATATGTTTCTAGTCTTTGGGAATGGAGAACTCCAGATTCAGCGATATATAGACTCAGACTTTATGTCTGATATAGATGATCAAAAGTCGACATCTGGGAGTCTGTTCATTTGCAATGATGGTGCAGTCAGCTGGAAGAGTTTCAAGCAGACGGTGATTCCTGATTTCACCATAGAGATAGAGTACATTGCTACATCGAAAGTTGTGAAGGAGGTATTCTGGTACAAGAAGTTTACCACAGAGCTTGGAGTGATGTCATCGATGCCATCCCTCTTTACTACGATAATAATGGCGCCATAGCCCTAGCTAAGGGACTAAGGTCTCACCAGAAGTCCAAGCACATCGAGCGATGATTCCATCTGATCCGTGATTACCTCAAAAAGGATTATGTCGAGGTTAAGAGAGTCGACTCCACAGATAATGTGGTAGACCCACTGACAAAGTCAATAGGCCAGCAAAAGATCGAAGCCCACCTTGAGAAGATGGGACTTAGATATGTAGCCAATTGGCATTAGGTCAAGTGGGGGTTTGTTAGATGTGTGCCCTAGATGTCAGATTGGCTGACACATTCCTGTACAAATCTAAAGGTAAATTTATAATTTTGATTATAAATCAATAAATGGGTTATTCTTCTATCACATTGTGTACATTGTGTCTGTGATACATCATTTGAGTTAGTAGGAATGTCAATTCATATTTTCAAGAGTTGAAAATTTAAGGCATGAATTTACATAACTAACTCATATACAGCTCCTGACCATAGGATCATCACGAGGATAGTGATCGATCCAGAAGGTTGGTATACGATCGCTTCCTTAGGGTAGATATTGAAAGGAAAATCCATCTTTTTCCTGTGTAGGATCTTCCAGATTTCACCAAATCTGGGGTGGAATAAATTAAAATTTTTATCCTATGCTATTTCAGATCTAATATCCATTATATCTAATTTTATTATCTTATATTTAAAATCTAAAATTAAATCTAAAAGTATGAGAAATATAGACATACCTCAAGGATAATCTAATTACCCTGTAGATGATCGCAGCACTGCCTGAGGTTCTGATGTAGCCACGTAAGCGACTGGCCTCTACCAGTATCCACTCAAGTAGGATCTAGAACATCTTCTCCTCATAATTCTATGCTCCAAAAATCAGATCAATATCTGATTTGGAAGTACTTCAGAACTCCTTCTGAAGTTGGAGCAACAGCCTGTCGAAGATGTCCTGCAGCCTTCTGCTCCAAGCGTCACCATGCTTTGTACCTTTGCCAGATGAATGTCCAACTTCTTAGACATGAAGATGGGAGAAAGGAGAGTAGGGAGGACATAGAGAAGAGGGGAGGGGGCAACAGCTAATTAGTTTTTTGCATAAAACAAGTTCTATCTCGAAACCCTAGGTGCAGCAGGATTTATATAGATCCTGTATGCTGCGCAGTTTCACATCATTCGACCAATCAAAAAATTCCAATAAATTTTGAAAAAATTTTGATTGATGGAGCGATGTCATCTGATCACATTAGATAAGAATCCCCATGCTATCTCCTATATTGGCGCCAACATTGGATAAGCACAAATAAGGTGGCGCCAAAGAGTCCAAGTTTGTCAGGACTCTTTGGTTCTTAACCATTTGGGGCGCCCACTTAAATCCAATTGAGCTCACACCATAATCTGATTATGGCACCCAATTTGAAGTGATTTGGACATGTGGACACTCTACAAAAATCCTTCAATGAATCCTCTTCAGTTTAAGACCCATATGTCAACTTTTGACAGATATCCTAAAATAAAATTGGCAGGTGCTAGAAATTAGTAGGTGTTGTCTTAAATTCATCTCATGAATTAAGACAAGCCTTTTTTGAGCTGGACAAACTTTAATTAGACTGATAGAAACCTTTCCAAAGTTCTCTAGATGAGCCAGATCACATTTGGCTCAGTAGAGACAGAAAAGATTACACGAGGAGAAAGTTAGGCTCAATCGAGTGCTAGCACGATTTCCTTGAACCTAATTGGATCTTATCCAAATCAATTGAGGTAGCCCAATTGATGACATCCAAACCCTAACCCTTGTTTGTGTGACCCAGTTAGGTTCAATTCTATATGGTAATGAGATATGTCATGATCTCATCATCGACATCATCGAAACTCCTTTCGATGGACCAAAACTCTTCTGATTCAGACAATTAGAATGATCGATCATCAAAATCATTCTAATTGCTCCCAAAATCCACCAGTGACACCTAGTAGTATATGGTGGCAACCCATCAGAACTGAAGATAAACCTCTTGGTGCAGCTACCTGTGTGATTGAGTTCCTCTATCATGAGTCCCGACTAAATTAGGGTTAAGGTGAACTCGTCAAACCCAACATCAGTCATATGAATCAAACGATCGATCTGAGTCCGATGTGAAATCCAATGGAAAACTCTTTTCCATTATTTCACTCTGCCATGGCCATGGACTTAAGGACTCGATCTTTCGATTATCATAGGACTACTCCTCTCATCTACCAAGGTTGATAGATCCCATCTCGATGTGATCTGGTTCATACAATGGATATGCTACAGCCAACATACACCTCAGGATTTCGAATGGCTAGAAGATCGAGTTATGGTGTACTCAAACTATAACACACTCAAGATGAACTATCAATGCACCTCAGGTCAAAGAACTAGACACATGATGCGTAGTCGTTGATAGCACCAAAAATAACTCTACTCACTACGTAGGTAGGATGAGTCGAGATCGTATCCTCAGGGACCTTGGGCTAAGTTGAGATTGCAAGATAAAAGAAAGAAGCGTTGTTTTTGATTTAGAAAATAAATTATCATAAAATTGAGGTAATTAAAAAATAAAAAGAGCTCGAGAGTTTTGAATTAATTTGCACTAGCAGAGTTGTATCTCTTTTTTAACTAAATAGATGTGATTAATCTTAGGAAAAATACCTGTCTTTCCTCGGCACGCTCCGTACCCGTAGATCACGGCGCATCTCTGAAAAGTACTAGGTAACCAACTCTTCTTTCCTCGGCACGCCCCGTATCCGTAGATCACGACGCATCTCCGGAAAGTAAAAGTTGTTCCTAATATTAATCTAACAAGAAAGCATAGATAAAAGCATATGATAGGGAGCAAATAAAAATCTCATGACAATTTAAATAAAAAGCATAATCTTTATTGCATATAAAGAAATACAGGAAAGTTTAGAACAATAAACCATCTCTGTGTCGTTACAAAATTTCTTCTCCACTCCCGAGACCGCTAGCCTAGCTGCTCATGAAGTAGTCCCTTTCTATTCCTCTATGCAAGGCTTTAGAAGAATTTCTGGGCTCCCCCCTCTAATGGGAGTACAAAAGCCTTTTTATAGATATTAGGGGGGAGGAGTTTTACATGGTTTTCCGATGTGGGACTAAAAAAAAAATACAAATCTTTCCACTTGAAATATTTTCAAATAAAAATTTTTTCTTTAATTTGCTCGCCACTGTGTCTGCGGTGCGCGCCTGCCCGCATCCTGCCCGCGTCCGTGCCGCATCCCGCGTCCGTCCCCGCGTCCACGCCGCATCCTGCGTCCGCGCCCCGCGTCCGTGCGCCAGATTCCCGCGTGTTCACGCGCGTTCACGCGCGCCTGGTTCTTCTTTTGAATTCACGCACGCCATATTTTTTCTTTTGAATTCATATCACGCGCGCCAGACTTCATGCGCCCAGCATTTATTCACGTGAACCTTTTTTTGTATATTCCAAAAGGATACAAAAGTTCATTAATAATGACTTCTATATCCTTTTTAGATTCCTTGCATAGTATCTTCATTTTCTATAATACCAGATGTGTCTTTCTTTTATTTTAATTTTATTTTAAGTCCAATTTTCTTCAAACTTGAATCTTTTTGATCTATGAATCGGACTCTTTGTATCAGCGATCACCTTTCCTGTAAAACATCGAAAGAAACATCAAATTCTTAATAAATAAGATAAATTAAATATAATTTCTTAATTTAAAATACTTAAATTAAGTGTTTATCACACCCCCCAACTTGAATTTTGCTCGTCCTCGAGTAAAATATATATATCAACATTGTATACCGATTTGATTTTGAATAAAAAGTAGATTAGGCATCCCAAAAGGTAGATGTTACTTGGTCAGACCATTAAAGAGATATTTCATTGGATTATCAATTTGACCCAATTAGTGGCTGAGTTTTAACTAAAAAAAAATTTCAGAGTTTTTCTTTCACCAACTCCCCACTTTACTCTTTAAATCCTCTAACTTAATGGAAAAGAGGTTTATTATCTTCTTGCAATTTAGTCCCCCCCTTTTTTTTATATATATATATATATATATATATATATATATAACATTGCCTACCTTTTTACGCGAACCACAACGCTTACTTAGGCGAAAGGGTCCGGTTACTCAGTAGGAGACCAATGTTGTTTTTCTCTCTCTTTTTTCTTTTTTCTTTTTTCTTTTTTTTTTTTTTTTTTTTTTTTTTAGGAGAAGTTTTGCATACCTCGATCTTTCCACCCAATTTTTCATGAAGCAGATTCTTTATTGAGATCAGTAAGAAGAGGGTTGTAGAATCACTCCTAAAATTTGGTCTAGTTCAAACCCTACCATTCATTGGGTTTTCTTAATAATTTATTCCTCAGTATCTCTAAAATTATCTTGACCGTTAATCATTCATTTATTAGGATGCCTAATTGACTCTTAATCAAAATAAAATTTGAATACACAAAACTAATTATTTCTGACCATACTCGAGGATTTGATTAATCCCCCCCCAACTTAATCTACATTGTCCTCAATGGAGTAAGAAAGCAAAGAAAATAAAAGGAGAGAGTGCACCTGGGATAATTTTACTTTGGCAGTTGAAGATAGCTTCATTGATTAATAGGCTTTTGTTCTAAATTCCTGCAGCTGCCGTAAAAAAAAAAAAAAAATATGAAATCGTTGGGTTGCCTCCCAACAAGCGCTAAGTTTTACGTCTTCAGCCAGACTGAATTGAGTATTATGGCAGTTTTGGATCTACTAATTCAACAGATTCAATTAATTCTCCATCATTAATTCCATCTATGTAAGGTTTCAATCGTTGACCGTTCACTTTAAAAGTGTTCCCCTGTTTAGGATTTTTGAGTTCTATAGCTCCATGAGGAAATACCTGAGTTATAATGAAAGGTCCGTCCCAACGTGAGCAAAGTTTTTCAGGAAACAGACGCAACCTAGAATTGAAGAGCCAAACTTTTTGATTAGGCTCGAACATTTTTCATGCAATAAATTTATCATGATATGCTTTAGTTCGAGCCTTATAAATTTTGACACTCTCATATGCTTCATTGCGTAGCTCTTCAAGTTCATTTAATTGGAGTCTCCTATTGGAACCTGCATTTTTCATATCAAAGTTAAATTGCCGTATGGCCCAAAATGCACGATGTTCCAATTCCACCGGCAAATGACAAGCTTTTCCGAATACAAGTCGATAGGGAGACATTCCTATGGGTGTTTTAAAAGCAGTACAGTAAGCCCATAATGCATCGTCTAAGCGAAGAGACCAATCCTTTCTATCGGGCCTAATCGTCTTTTCTAGGATATGTTTAATCTCCCTATTTGACACCTCTACCTGACCATTAGTTTGAGGGTGATATGGTGTGGCCACTTTGTGTGAAATATTATATTTTTTCATAAGTGCTTCAAAATGTTTATTCGTAAAATGAGTCCCTCCATCACTAATGATCACCCTTGGGAAGCCAAATCGACTAATGATGTTTCGTTGGATAAAATTAATTATAATTTTATTATCATTAGTTCGTGTAGCTATTGCCTCCACCCATTTTGATACGTAATCCACTGCCACTAGAATATATTCAAATCCAAATGAGGCTGGAAAAGGTCCCATGAAATCAATCCCCCAAACATCGAAGATTTCTACTACTAAAATGGGGGTCAGCGGCATCATATCCTTCTTGGATAAATTTCCTGTTTGCTGACATCGCAGACAACTTCGGCCAAATTCATGTGCATCCTTGAAAAGCGTTGGCCAATAAAACCCACTCTGCAGTACTTTTGCTGCAGTTTTTCTTCCACTAAAATGTCCCCCACATGCCGAAGAATGGCAAAAAGTGAGAATGCTTTGGAATTCACTCTCGGGGACACAACGGCGAATAACTTGGTCAGGACAGTATTTGAATAGTTCAGGGTCTTCCCAGAAATAATGTTTAATTTGCGAGAAAAATCGATCCTTTTCTTGTTTTGTCCAGTGAGAAGGTACTTGTCCTGTTGATAAGTAATTGACAATATGGGCAAACCATGGAGGACGGCTAGAAGAGATTGCGAAAAGTTGTTCGTCAGGAAATTTTTCTTTAACCTCATCTATGCCTATCGTGTGTTCAACTAAGATCCTGGAGATGTGATCAGCTACCACATTCTCAGAACCCTTCTTATCTCGGATTTCCAGATCAAATTCTTGTAAAAGAAGGATCCATCTGATTAAATGCAGTTTAGTATCTTTTTTTGAGAGGATATTTTTCAGAGCCGCATGATCAGAGTAAACTAGAACCTTAGACCCTAACATATATGAACGAAATTTTTCAAGGACAAACACTACTGCTAGTAGCTCTTTTTCTGTTGTGGTGTAGTTTAATTGGGCATCGAAAAGAGTCTTGCTAGCATAATAGATCACATGTGGCTCCTTATTGATTTTTTGGCCTAAGACGGCACCTATTGCAAAGTCAGAGGCATCACACATAATCTCAAATGGAATGGACCAGTCAGGGGGTTTTATTATGGGTGCTGTTGTCAGGGCTGTTCGTAATATGTTGAACGCTTTCAAACAGTCTTCATCAAAGACAAATGGTGTATCCTTGGCCAACAGATTGCACAAAGGTCTTGAAATCTTACTAAAGTCTTTGATGAAGCGTCTATAAAATCCGGCATGACCTAAGAAGGATCGTATTTGTCGGACCGAAGTAGGGGGTGGTAGTTTTGAAATGACCTCAACTTTGGCTTTATCTACCTCGATCCCTTTTTCAGAAATAATATGTCCTAATACAATTCCTTTCCGCACCATGAAATGGCTCTTTTCCCAACTTAGGACAAGATTTGTCTCCATACACCGTTTAAGAACTTTTGAAAGATTATGGAGACAATCCTCAAAGGTGGTTCCAAACACAGAAAAATCATCCATAAAAACTTCAAGACATTTGTCCACCATATCCGAAAAAATGGCCAGTATGCACCGTTGAAATGTAGCAGGTGCATTGCAAAGCCCAAATGGCATACGCCGAAAAGCGAAGGTGCCATAGGGGCAAGTGAAGGTCATCTTTTCTTGATCATCCGGAAATACAGGTACTTGATTGTACCCTGAATAACCATCAAGAAAATAGTAGAAACTTTGTCCTGCTAACCGTTCTAGGATTTGATCGATGAAGGGCAATGGAAAATGATCCTTCCTAGTAACGGCATTCAGTTTTCTATAATCTATGCATACTCGCCATCCAGATGATATGCGAGTTGGAAGTAGTTCACCTTCTTCGTTCTCCACCACAGTAATACCAGATTTCTTAGGTACTACTTGAGTAGGACTGACCCATTTACTATCGGATATGGGGTAGATGATTCCAGCATCTAACCACTTTACCACCTCTTTCTTTACTACTTCACGCATGTTTGGGTTCAATCTCCTCTGCATATCTCGATGGGGTTTGGCATTTTCCTCAAAATGAATATGATGCATGCAAATGGAGGGGTCAATTCCTTTTAAATCGGCAATGGACCAACCGATAGCCTCTTTATGTTCCTTCAGAATACCAACCAATTGTGCTTCCTGATTAGGGGTCAAGTCTGATGCAATGATTGCCGGGAGGGTGTCATTGAGTCCTAGAAATACATACGTAAGCGTGGCAGGAAGAGGTTTCAATTCTAACGTAGGTGGTGATTCTAAAGATGGGACTATTGGTGTACTGGCTAATGTGGGCAATGGCTCATACTTGATTGTCCATGGAGGAGTGGTTTTATCATGTGGTGTATCTAACAAGATGTTAACTTCTTTCCTATATTCCTCAAAGTCACACACTCCAGAGTGAGCCAAGCAAGTATCTGAGGGGTCTGGTGCTAGAATTATGGGTGTTGCATCTTCTATAATATCTTCTAGTGTATCTACTTCGAAGCAACTATCCATTGATGGTCCTTGGGAAGCACCAAACACATTCAGTCTTAGTTTCTTATTCCCAAACGATACGTCCATGACTCCTGTCCTACAATTAATGCATGCATTTGCCGTAGCTAGGAAGGGTCGTCCTAAGATAATGGGAATTTGTCTGGGGTTGCCACTTAATTCCATATCGAGAACCAGAAAATCAACTGGAAAGTAAAACTCATCTACCTTGACCAAGACATCCTCAAGCATTCCTCGTGGTTCCTTAATTGATCTGTCGGCTAACTGCAGTGTGACTGATGTGGGTTTCAGTTCTCCAAATCCAAAAAGTTCATACACCGAACTAGGTAAAAGATTCACACTTGCCCCTAAATCCAGAAGAGCTTTTTCAATGTGATAATCTCCTATAACACAGGAAATGATGGGGGCTCCTGGGTCCTTAAGCTTTGGAGGAGTGGCATGCTGAAAGATAGAACTAGCCTGTTCAGTGAGACGTACTTTCTTTGGGATTTGTGATCTAGATTTACGTTTTTGGGTACACAAATCCTTCAAAAATTTGGCATAAGCAGGGACCTGTTTGATTGCATCTAGAAGGGGAAGATTAATTTGGACTTGCTTAAACAATTCCAACATCTCATCGAGTTTTCCTCCCTTCTTATCTGCAGGAATAGGGGCTTCAGGGCATCCGAAAATGGGGCTTTAGGCAAGTAAGATGATTCCGGTGCAGTTGGTTCCTTCTCTATTTTCAGGTCCTCCTTGTTCTTGGGTGATTTGGATTCGGTTAGAGATTTAGGGTCAGTCTCTTTGGTTTTGCTATGTGTTCAATGACCTTCCCACTTCTCAGAGTCATGATTGATTTGGCATGTTCAGAAAAAGCTTCTGGGGTATTAGAACTCTCAATCACAAATTGCCCTCTTGGGTTGCTCTCTGGTTGGCTAGGTAATTTTCCTCCTTCCCTCCTACTGAATGCAGTTGCTAGTTGACCTATTTGGATCTCTAGCTTAGCAATGGATTGTGTGTGGGAGTTAAGGGTCTGAGTGTTGACTTCTAATCTTTCTAGTGCTTTCAGGACTTTTTCCTCAAAAGCTGAGCTGTGACCAGTAGTAGACGGTTGAGGAACATTTTGGAATTGATGGTATGATCCATGCCTATATGTTGGATCCTGATATTGAGGTCGAGATGTGGCAGGACCAACCACTGGTTGTGGTCTCCAGGAAAAATTTGGATGATTTCTCCAGCCGGGGTTATAAGTGTTCGAATATGGATCGTTTCCTGGTCTGCGAGCTTGTTGGACTTGCTGAACCTGCTCGTGCACAAACTCAGGAAATTGGGGTGCGGCTGGGCATTCACTAACAAAATGGTTTGGACTTGCACACAATGCACAAACTTCTTGGATTGGATTAGGTGGAATCGGAGATTGTCCAGTGTTTAGAAGACGATCTAATTTTTGGGATAGTTCATCTACCTTTTGATGAATATCTATGGCATTTCCTACTTCATATATTCCACCTCTTTTTGAGTTTAACATGGGTTTATCTCTAATGGAGGCAGACATATGATGTAATGAATTTTTACTTAAAATTTCAAACAGTTGCCATGCCTCATCCTCACTTTTTAGCATAAATGTCCCACCGCATGATGCATCGACCATTTGTCGATGTCTTTCAGAGAGCCCATCATAAAAACATTGGATTAACTGCCACTTGGGTACAGCATGGTGGGGACATTTTCTAATAAGGTCTTTTAATCTCTCCCATGTTTCATGAAATATTTCTCCATCTAATTAGGAAAAACTAGTTATGGCTTTCCTTATTTGATTAGTTTTTCCTATGGGAAAATATTTCTTGAGAAACTCTCCTTGCAGCTGGTCCCAGGTTGATATAGTCATGGAATCCAAAGTATGTAGCCAGTATTTGGCTTTGTCCTTAAGTGAAAAAGGGAATAATTTCAACCTAAGAGCATCATCGGAGAAGTTGTGAATTTTGACAGTTGAGCATATTTCAAGAAATTCTTCAAGATGTTTATAAGGGTCTTCATTACTAAGTCCATAAAATGAAGGTAACATTTGGATGATACTGGACTTAATTTCATATTGAGTGGCCTCCACAGGGGGTACTTGAATACAAGGAGAGTAGGTATATGTGGAAGGAGTAAAGTACTCCTTCAATTGCTTGGGTGGATCATTCTCCTGATTTCGGTCCATCTTTTTATGTCTGTAGGCTCTAAAGGTTCTTTCTATTTCTGGATCAAAAGGTTGGATTTCTGGTCGTAACGATCTACGGCCAAGCATACACCTTACAATTATACTGTAGAGCACACACAGAATTTTTTTTTTTTTTTTTAAAATATATATTTTTATAATAAAGTGAGAAAAGAATGAAGAAAATCTAAAGAGAAGAACCTAAGAACCTTAAATCTATGAAAAGGGAGAAATTAATTAATGTTTAGATGTTAATTACAATCAACTTAAACAATCATAGACTCTCTATCCTAAGGTTAACTTAGATCTAGACAGCTCCTAACTTTCAAGATTGCTTTTGAGCACTCCAAGCTCAAGATTGACTAACTGACTCGGCCAGGTAAGCGTAAGATGTGGGAGGTTCCCTGCTCGTTGCTTTCCTTAGACACCAACTAAGTTGGCCAGGTCAGTCAACGGAACCAATTGAAAACCACTTTCTTTAACCACTTGCCTTAGACACCGAGCAATTAACCAATCCGCACTC
Source organism: Elaeis guineensis (assembly GCF_000442705.2). Lineage (NCBI taxonomy): Eukaryota > Viridiplantae > Streptophyta > Magnoliopsida > Arecales > Arecaceae > Elaeis > Elaeis guineensis. Next base: position 40,245,298 of record NC_026004.2, on the reverse strand, counting down.
GGTTCAACTCTAGAGCTTTCTTATCCTATTGAGCTCGAAATTCCTAGGGCTGATGTCTAATTGATTTTAAATTAAAGTCTAGGTTATGCAAATGCAAGGGAGTGATTTGTGGGCCAAGGAAGGGTGATCAAATCCCCACCTTATCTGGTTAATGGGTTATTGCCCTTAAGATTAATTATGGAGATGCAATGCAAATAAACAAGGTGTCCAATCAAGTTAAAAATTTTTATATTTGAGGTTACGCTATTTTAGTTAAGTGTTATGAAATGTCAGTGGCTTTTTTTTTTAGTTTTATCTTTTTTTTATATATTTTTTTATTTTATTTTTTTTTAATTTTTTTTTTAGTTTTGCAAGAAAATAAATTTAAGTGATTAAGTCTAAAAAGCAATAAATCACTAGGCTATAAAAAGTAGCAAATTATTCTAAGCAGAAAAATTTCTAAGATTAAAAAGTATTAAATTAGTTATGCAAGGTAATTATGTAATTATGCAAATAAGATTATCTAGCTAGAAAGCACGAAAAAAAAAAAAAATTTAAAACGAGAAATAAAAACTGAAAAGTATTTTTTTTTTTTTAATTTAAAAAAAAAATTTTTTTTTTTCAAAAAATTTTTTTTTTTAATTCAACCGTGCCAAGATCCCCGGCAACGGCGCCAAAATTTGATGCGTAGTCGTTGATAACACCAAAAATAACTCTACTCACTACGTAGGTAGGATGAGTCGAGATCGTATCCTCAGGGACCTTGGGCTAAGTTGAGATTGCAAGATAAAAGAAAGAAGCGTTGTTTTTGATTTAGAAAATAAATTATCATAAAATTGAGGTAATTAAAAAGTAAAAAGAGCTCGGAAGTTTTGAATTAATTTGTACTAGCAGAGTTGTATCTCTTTTTTAACTAAATAGATGTGATTAATCTTAGGAAAAATACCTGTCTTTCCTCGGCACGCTCCGTACCCGTAGATCACGGCGCGTCTCCGAAAAATACTAGGTAACCAACTCTTCTTTCCTCGGCACGCCCCGTATCCGTAGATCACGACGCGTCTCCGGAAAGTAAAAGTTGTTCCTAATATTAATCTAACAAGAAAGCATAGATAAAAGCATATGATAGGGAGCAAATAAAGAACTCATGACAATTTAAATAAAAAGCATAATCTTTATTGCATATAAAGAAATACAGGAAAGTTTAGAACAATAAACCATCTCTGTGTCGTTACAAAATTTCTTCTCCACTACCGAGACCGCTAGCCTAGCTGCTCATGAAGTAGTCCCTTTCTATTCCTCTATGCAAGGCTTTAGAAGAATTTCTGGGCTCCCCCCTCTAATGGGAGTACAAAAGCCTTTTTATAGATATTAGGGGGGAGGAGTTTTACATGGTTTTCCGATGTGGGACTAAAAAAAAAATACAAATCTTTCCACTTGAAATATTTCCAAATAAAAATTTTTTCTTTAATTTGCTCGCCACTGTGTCTGCGGTGCGCGCCTGCCCGCGTCCGTGCCGCATCCCGCGTCCGTCCCCGCGTCCGCGCCGCGTCCTGCGTCCGCGCCCCGCGTCCGTGCGCCAGCTTCCCGCGTGTTCACGCGCGTTCACGCGCGCCTGGTTCTTCTTTTGAATTCACGCGCGCCATATTTTTTCTTTTGAATTCATATCACGCGCGCCAGACTTCATGCGCCCAGCATTTATTCACGTGAACCTTTTTTTGTATATTCCAAAAGGATACAAAAGTTCATTAATAATGACTTCTATATCCTTTTTAGATTCCTTGCATAGTATCTTCATTTTCTATAATACCAGATGTGTCTTTCTTTTATTTTAATTTTATTTTAAGTCCAATTTTCTTCAAACTTGAATCTTTTTGATCTATGAATCGGACTCTTTGTATCAGCGATCACCTTTCCTGTAAAACATCGAAAGAAACATCAAATTCTTAATAAATAAGATAAATTAAATATAATTTCTTAATTTAAAATACTTAAATTAAGTGTTTATCAACACACAACTACAGCATCGAGCTAGTCATCGACGAGAAGGTAGACTTTCTTATGACTGCTCGAGGTGGTCATGCTCAGTACTCTTGTTCTCAATAAATACCTGTACTCTCACTCCGGTGTCTCCACACCATAGACTCAAGACTCATCTACTCTAAAGAAGCGATCGTACACCAACCTTCCAGATCGATCACCATCCTCGTGATGATCTTATAGTCAGGAGCAGTTTATGAGTTAGTTATGTAAATTCATGCCTTAAATTTTCAACTCTTTAAAATATGAATTTACATTCTCACTAACTCAAAGGATGTATCACAGACACAATGTACATAATGTGATAGAAGAATAACCCTTTTATTCTTTTATAGTCAAAAATATAAATTTGCCCTTAGATTTGTACAAGAATGTGTCAGCCGATCTGGCATCTAGGGCACACATCTAACAAACTCTCACTTGATCTAATATCAATTGGCTACATATCTAAGTCCCATCTTCTCAAGGTGGGCTTTGATCTTCTGTTGGCCTAATGGCTTAGTCAGCGGATCTGCCACATTGTCTGTGAAGTCGACTCTCTTGACCTCGACATAACCTTTTTTGAGATAATCACGAATCAGATGGAATCGTCGCTCGATGTGCTTGAACTTCTGGTGAGACCTTGGCTCCTTAGCTAGGGCTATGGCGCCATTATTATCGCAGTAAAGAGGGATGGCATCCGATGACATCACTCCAAGTTCTACGACAAACTTCTTGTATCAGAATGCCTCCTTTACAGCTTTCGATGTGGCAATATACTCTGCCTCCATGATGGAATCTACAATTACCATTTGCTTGGAACTCTTCCAGCTAACTGTACCATCATTGCAAATGAACAGACTCCCAGATGTCGACTTTCAATCATCTATATCATCAGACATAAAGTCTGAGTCTGTAAATATTTGAATCTGGAGTTCTCCATTCCCAAAGACTAGAAACATATCCTTAATCCTTCTCAAATACTTAAGGATATATTTCACAGAAGTCCAGTGCTCTTCGTCTGGATTCGATTGATATATGCTTGTGGCACTCACAGCATGGGCTATATCAGGTCGTGTATATAGTATGGCATACATGAGGCTCCCTATTGCCGAAGCATAAGGGATCTTGCTCATGCGTTCAATCTCCTCAGGTGTGCTAGGGCACATCTTCTTGGAGAGATGAATTCCATGTCTAAAAGGCAATAAACCTCTTTTGGAGTTATCCATGCTAAACCTTTTTAGCACCTCCTCTATATACATCTTCTGTGAAAGTCCCAGCATCCTATTTGGTCTATCTCTATAGACCTTAATACCCAGTATAAAGAATGCCTCTCCTAGATCTTTCATAGAGAACTCCTTAGACAACCATACTTTGACTAAGGTCAATAAGGGAATGTCATTTCCAATTAGGAGGATGTCATCCATGTACAATACGAGGAAGACAACTGCGCTCCCACTGACCTTTTTGAACACACATAGTTCCTCCTCGTTCTTGATGAAACCAAATATTTTGATCATATCATTGAAACGAGTATTCCAACTTCGAGATGCTTGCTTAAGTACATAAATGGATCTTTGCAGTTTGCAGACCTTATGATCATCATCACTGGATGTGAAACCAAGCGACTGTTCCATATAGATATCTTCCTCAAGATATCCATTTAAGAACGCCGTTTTCACATCCATCTGCCATATTTCATAATCGAAATAGGCTACAATAGCAAGCAATGTGCGGATAGATTTTTGCATGGCTACGGGCGAGAAGGTATCCTGATGGTCAATGCCTTCACGCTGACTATAACCTTTCACTACGAGCCTAGCCTTGAATGTCTCCACATTCTCATCTGCACCTATCTTTCTCTTGAAGATCCATTTACACCTAATAGGTATAATAAGTTCAGGTGGATCTACCAAGGTCCAGACTTGGTTTGAGTGCATCGAGTCAATTTCTGATCTCATTGCCTCTAACCATTTTTCGAAGTCGATATCTGATATCGCCTCGTCATAGGTCTTGGGATCATCACCATGAACCCCATTTCTCGTGAAAAATATTTTTTCTACATCCTCTTGTATGGTACCTTAGTACCTTTCAGGAGGATGGAAAATCTTAGTCGATCTATGAGGTGGAAGAGGTTGTGTTAGGACTGGTTCTGATTGATTAGGTTCTTCAGGTTCTTTAGCTCGTTGCTCTTGGGAGACATTCTCCTTGAGCTTAATTATTCTTCCGATGCCACCATCTTGAATAAACTATTTTTCAAGAAAAATAGCATTTCAACTCACAATCACATTGTGATCTTTCAGAATATAAAAATAATATCCTAATGACTCTTTAGGATATCCTATGAACCGAGCTCTAAAAGATCTGAACTCTAACTTATCCGTCTACTGTCTCTTGACATGAGCCGGACAACCCCAAATTCTGAGATGATTCAGACTTGGCTTCTTACCATGTCATATCTCATACGGTGTGGTAGGAACGGTTTTAGAGGAAACCCTACTCAATACATAAATTGCTGTCATGAGACAATATCCCCAAAAAAATTTTGGGAGGTCTGTGAAGCTCATCATGGAATGGACCATATCTAATAGGGTCCGATTTCTCTATTCTGAAATCCCGTTGAGTTGAGGTGTTCCAGGTGGAGTCCATTGAGAGACTATACCATTGTCCTTAAGATAGTCTAGAAATTTTTGACTAAGGTATTCACCTCCTCGATCTGATCGAAGAATCTTAATGGGCTTTTCTGTTTGTTTTTCTACCTCATGTCTGAATTCTTTGAACCTTTCAAAGGTTTCAGACTTGTGTTTCATAAGAACCACATACCCATACCTAGACATATCATCGGTAAAAGTAATGAAGTAGACAAAGTTGCCTTTAGCCGGTACATCAAATAGGCCGCACACATCCGTATGTACTAGGGCAAGTAGGTCTGTGGCCCTTTCCCCATGTCCCACAAACTGGATATGACTCGAAAGTCAATGGACTCAGTAGCCTGAATTTCTCCAATTTGTTAAACCTGTCTTCCACTATATGACCTAGCTTTAGGTGCCACAGATACTTATCATTAAGACTATCTTTAGATCCTATGGCATTCACATTTTGCTCAATATTAAAAACAGATACATCAACATGTAACTGATAGAGACCATTAATAATAAAACCATTTGCAACTTTATTATTTTCATAAAATATGTTACAATGGTCCTTATGAAAGCTAATCACATAGCCTTCTTGTGCTAAACATGAAACAGAAATTAAATTCCTGCTTGCTGTAGGCACATAATAACAGTCTCTTAAAACTAAATCTAATCCTAACGGTAATCGCAGAGGGTAGGTTCCTACGGCCACAGCAGCAACTCTTACTCCATTTCCGACATGTAGGATCATCTCCCCATCCCTCAGCCTCCTGCTCTCCCCAAGATCCTACATAGAAGTGCACAAATGAGCACTAGAACCAGAGTCAAGCACCCAACTGGATGCAAAAGAAACCATAAGATTAGATTCGATAATGAGCATACCTCCAGAAGGACCATCCTTCTTGTTCTTCAGGATGGCCAGGTACTGAGGATAGTTTCGCTTCCAAAGGCCTTCTGACTGACAGTGAAAACACTTTTCCTTTTCAGAAGCCTTCTTCTTCGATCCTGTCTTCTTGTTCTTGCTATCCACCTTCTACTTCTTCATGGACTTCTTTTTCTTTCCAAAAGACTTTCTCTTGGAAGAAGTCCGCTCCATAGTAAGAACTGAACCTTTTGAACCTTTCATTGAAAGCTCAGCCGTAACTAGCATATTCATTAACTCGGCCAAGGTACATTGCATCTTATGCATATGAAAGTTCATGATGAACTGACCATATGCATCGGACAAGGACTGAAGGATCACATCAATCTGAAAATTCTTGTCTAAGATGATACCGAGCTTCTCAAGCTCCTCGATCATTGTCCAACAATGATCTTGGATTGACTGCCCATCATACATCTTGGCCTTAAAAAGTCTTTGACAAACTTGATACTTGGTCGTGCGACTCTATTCACCAAACAACTCTTGTAGGTGAGCCAACATTTGGCGGGTAGTCAAAATATTTTCATGTTGGCACTGTAAATCGTCTGACATTGCACCCAACATGTAGTACCTGGCTTTGTTATCATCATCCATCCACTTTTGCAGAGATGTTCTCTGTTCAGCAGTCGGACGTGCTGGCATCGCAGGTGGGTCCTGGTCCAAGACATGAGTCAATTTTTGAAACCCAGAACAATTCTATAGTTCCTCAACCAGTCCTTAAAATTTAGTCCAGTCAGTCTATGAGTGTCTAGAATTTTGGTCAGGGGGTTTGAGGGAGATATATTTTCTGTAGAGAGTCAAAAGTTTTTAGTTAGATTTTATAATCAGACTCAACTAATTTGTTTAGAATTTTTATTTTTAAATAAATTAGGCTCCCACTATTTTCTCAGATCCCTACACTCTCTTGGTAGATATGTGAAAATCTCCGTGATTAGTGATTTTTAGTGGGTGGTGCAGTCTCACCGACTGGCTCATCACCTCACCTAACAGTTATTGGTGATGGGTCAACCGATGAGTGGACAACTCTTGTCCAATGATTCTCTAATCATGGTGCACCCAAAACATGGTCTCTAATTCATGAAGCTCACCGTATCCAAGATATTGCTTCAATTCTTAGTTAAGCCAAACCCACCATTTGTACGAACTAGATTCCTGATTGGGTCTCTCACCGTATCCGAAATATTGAGCCCAACCCATCCTCTAATCCGTAGCATCCAATGCCTAATGGACATGGTTGCATCTTCCCGGTGCAACTGAGCCACTGTAACCAGCCAAAAATAATCAACCCCGGGAAGGGCCCGCACATCCATAATGGTGGAAGACCTAGACTTAATATTTTCTTAGAAAGATTTGATTTAGGTCTCTTTAAACTTGACTTGACATAGTCATAACAATTATGACTAACCTAGTGACATGGGTCAGCTCGAATTATTAGCCACCTCAAATCAGAACTGGATCGACACATATGGCTAGGTAAGTGAGACCAGCGGGAGGGATATGCCATTAACTCGACAAGAATGCATTCAAGTCGAGTAGCTCCCAATTAAAAACCAGTCGATCGCATGTAAAATAAATTCTAAGATTTTAGGATCTAGGATTTTGCAGAAAAATAAGTTTTGATTTCTGATTAAGGATGAACGCGCGGCACCCCTACACATCATATGAATACCCCATTGAATGGGAAGAGAGGGTCTTAAAATCTTATTTTATTTTTATGACTGGACGGCCATGAGAAACACCTTAATCAAAAATATAAATTTAACTACAAAACTAGTTAGATCTAAATTAACATATCACATATACAATTTAAGATCTAACTAATACATGCTTTGCATACATCTCATGTATCAAAAATCAATCTAATTAACATGCTTTCAGATCTGATACATTATGTATAATATCTAAAAAATAAAATTTAAATTAAATTATTCAAAATAAAAACTATTCCAGACAAGTTACTAGAACAATTCTACAACTAGTCTAGGCATGCAACAGATCAATTTTATGAAATAATTAAAATTTTATTTTCTATTTTTTGATCTAATTATAACAATTATAATATTAAAAAAAATAAAAAATAAATTATATTTAATTTATATTTTAATCTTATTAAAATATAAAACTTAAGACTATTCATGGATTCAATTAATCCTAGTCTAGTTATGCATCTCATGCATGTTAGATCTTCTTAGATTTAATTTTAAATATTTTGATTTTAGATCCTATCACAGCTGATGTGACATCTAAAATCATTTAATATTAGATAAATTAAAATCAAATCTAAAATAGATCTGAAATAGAGCCAACAACTTGGCTTTGATACCACTTGAAAAGAAAATCTGCCTTTTTCCTGTGTAGGATCTTCCAGATTTCACCAAATCTGAGGTAGAATAAATTAAAATCTTTATCCTATGCTATTTTAGATCTAATATCTATTAGATCTAATTTTATTATCTGATATTTAAAATCTAAAATTAAATCTAAAAATATGAGAAATATAGACATACCTCAAGGGTAATCTAATTACCCTGTAGATGATCGCAGCACTGCCTAAGGTTCTGATGTAGCCACGCAAGTGCCTGGCCTCTACCAGTATTTACTCAGGTAGGATCTAGAATGCCTTCTCCTCACAATTTTATGCTCCAAAAATCAAATCAATATCTGATTTGGAAGTACTTTAGAACTCTTAAAGTTGGAGCAGTAGCCTGTCGAAGATGTCCTGCAGCCTTCTGTTCCAGGCATCACCATGCCTTGTACCTTTGCCAGATGAACGTCTAACTTCTTGGATGTGAAGAGGGGAGAAAGGAGAGCAGGGAGGATATGGAGAATAGGGGAGGGGGTGGCAACTAATGGGTTTTTTGCATAAAATAAGTTCTATCTTGAAACCCTAGGTGCAGCAGGGTTTATATAGATCCTATATGCTGCGCAGTGCCACATCATTCGACCAATCAGAAAATTTTAATAAATTTTGAAAAAATTTTGATTGGTGGAGTGATGTCATTTTATCACATCAGATAAGAATCTCCATGCTCTCTCCTATGTTGGCACCAACATTGGATAAGCACAAATAAGGTGGCGCCAAAGAGTCCAAGTTTATCAGGACTCTTTGGTTCTTATCCATTTGGGGTGCCCACTTAAATCCAATTGAGCTCACACCATAATCTGATTATGGCACTCAATTTGAAATGGTTTGAACATGTGGATACTCCACAAAAGTCCTCTGATGAATCCTCTTCAGTTTAAGACCCATATGTCAACTTTTGACAGATGTCCTAAAATGAAATTGGCAGGTGCTAAAAATTACTAGGTGTTGTCTTAAATTTATCTCATGAATTAAGACAAACCTTTTCTAAGCTGGACAAGCTTTAATTAGACTAAGAGAAACCTTCTCAAGGTTCTCTGGATGAGCCAGATCACATTTGGCTCAGTAGAGACAGAAAAGATTACATGAGGAGAAAGTTAGGCTCAATCGAGTACTAGCATGATTTTCTTGAACCTAATTGGATCTTATCCAAATCAATTGAGGTAGCCCAATTGATGACATCCAGACCCTAACCCTTGTTTGTGTGATCCAATTAGGTTCAATTCTGTATGGTAATGAGATATGTTGTGATCTCATCATCGACATCATCGAAACTCCTTTCGATGGACCAGAACTCTTCTGATTCAGACAATTAGAATGATCGATCATCAAAATTATTCTAATTGCTCTCAAAATCCATCAGTGACACCTAGCAGTATATGCTGGCAACCCATCAGAACTGATGATGAACCTCTTGGTGCAGCTACCTGTGTGATTGAGTTCCTCTATCATGAGTCCTGACTGAATTAGGGTTAAGGTGAACTCGTCAAACCCAACATCAATCATATGAATCAATCGAACGATCTGAGTCTGATGTGAAACCCAATGAAAAACTCTTTTCCATTATTTCACTCTGCCATGGCCATGGGCTTAAGGACTCGATCTTTCGATTATCATAGGACTACTCCTCTCATCTATCGAGGTTGATAGATCCCATCTTGGTGCGATCTGGTTCCTACAATAGATATGCTACAGGCAATATACACCTCAGGGTTCCGAATGGCTAGGAGATTGAGTTATGGTGTAGTCAAACTATAACACACTCAAGGTGAACCATCGATGCACCTCAAGTCAAAGAACTAGACACACAACTGCAGCATCGAGCTAGTCATCGACGAGAAGGTAGACTTCCTTATGACTGCTCGAGGTGGTCACGCTCAGTACTCTCGTTCTCAATGAATACCTGTACTCTCGCTCTGGTGTCTTCACATTGTAGACTCAAGACTTATCTACCCTAAGAAAGCGATCGTACACCAACCTTCCGGATCGATCACCATCCTCGTGATGATCCTATGGTCAGGAGCAGTTTATGAGTTAGTTATGTAAATTCATGCCTTAAATTTTCAACTCTTGAAAATATGAATTTATATTCCCACTAACTCAAAGGATGTATCACAGACACAATGTACACAATGTGATAGAAGAATAACCCTTTTATTCGTTTATAGTCAAAATTATAAATTTGCCCTTAGATTTGTACAGGAATGTGTCAGCCGATCTAGCATCTAAGGCACAAATCTAATAGATATATCTTGAGTCTATGGTGTGGAGACACTGAAGTGAGAGTACAGATATTCATTGAGAATGAAAGTACTGAGCGTGACCATATCGAGCAGTCATAAAAAAGTTTACCTTCTCGTCGATGACTAGCTCGATGCTGCAGTTGTGTGTCTAGTTTTTTGACCTGAAGTGCATTGACAGCTCACCTTGAGTGTGTTATAGTTTGACTATACAATAACTCGATCTCCTAGCCATTCAAAACCTAGAGGTATATGTTGGCTGTAGCATATTCTTTATAGGAACTAGGTCACACCAAGATGGGATCTATCAACCTCGGTAGATGAGAGGAGTAGTTCTATGATGATCGAAAGATCGAGTCCTTAAGCCCATGACCATGGCAGAGTGAAATAATAGAAAAAGAGTTTTTCATTGGGGTTTCACATCAGACTCAGATCGATCGATCGATTCATATGACTGATGTTGGGTTTGACGAGTTCACCTTAACCCTAATTCAGTCAGGACTCATGATAGAGGAACTCAATCACACAGGTAGCTGCACTGAGAGGTTCATCTTCAGTTCTGATGGGTTGTCACCACATACTGCTAGATATCACTGATGGAATTTGAGAGCAATTAGAATGATATTGATGATCGATCATTCTAATTGTCTGAATCAGAAGAGTTTTGGTCCATCGAAAGGAGTTTCGATGATGTCGATGATGAGATCACGACATGTCTCATTACCATACGGAACTAAACCTAACGAAGTCACACAAATATGGGTTAGGGTCTGGATGTCATCAATTGGTCTAACCCAATTGATTTGGATAAGATCCAATTAGGTTCAAGAAAATTGTGCTAGTACATGATTGAGCTTAACTTTCTCCTCGTGTAATCTTTTCTGTCTCTACTGAGCCAAATATGATTTGACTCATCCAGAGAACCTTGGAAAGAATTTTCTCAGTCTAAATTAAGCTTGTCCAGCTTAGAAAAGACTTGTCTTAATTTATGAGATGAATTTAAGACAAGCACCTGCTAATTCCTGTCACCTGCCAATTTTATTTTAGGACATTTGTCAAAAGTTGACATATGGATCTTAAATTGAAGGCCACTTGGAAAGAGCTTATTGGAGGATTTTTTTTAGAGCCAAACCATATCAAATTGGGCACCATAATTAGATTATGGTGCGAGCCCAATTTGATTAAGTGGGCGCCCCAAGTGGATAAGGTTGGAGAGTCTTGATAAGATTGGATTCTTTGGTGCCAACCTCTCTTTGTCCTTATCCAGTGTTGGTGCCAACTTTGAGATAAAGGCTTGGGTTCTTATCTGATGTGATTAGATGATATCAAGCAACTAATCAAAATTTTTTCAGAATTTATTGGAATTTTTTAATTGGTTGAATGATGTGGCACTGCGCAGCATACATGGTCTATATAAACCCTTCTGCACCTAAGATTTTAGAAGTTGTTTTATGCACAAAACCCAATAACTGCCACCCCCTCCCTTCTTCTCCACATACTCCCTACTCTCCCATCTCCCCTCTTCACGTCCAAAGAGTTGGATGTTCATCTGGTGCAAGAAAAAGGCATGGTGATGCCTGGAACAGGAAGGCTACAGGACATCTTCGACTGGCTACTGCTCCAACTTCAGAAGGAGTTCTGAAGCACTTCCAAATTAGATAGAGATCTATTTTTTGGAGTGTAGATTCATGAGGAGAAAATATTCCAGGTCCTACCTGAGTGGATATCGATAGAGGCCAGACGCTTGCGTGGCTACACCAGAACCTCGGGCTGTGCTAAGATCATCTACAGGGTAATCAGATTACCCTTGAGATATGTCTATACTTCTCATACTTTTAGATTTAATTTTAAATTTTAAATATCAAATAATAAAATTAGATCTAATATATATGAGATCTAAAATAGTGTAGGATAAATTTTTTTAAATTATTTCATCCCAGATTTGATGAAATCTGGAAGATCCTACAAAGAAAAATGGTTGGTTTTTCCTTCATTAATATGGGGAGGCAATAAATAAATGGCATGGATCTAGTAGCATGGAGGACTCCTTTCTCATCTAAATACTTCCAAGATAAGAAAATAAATCAAATAAATTTGATCTAATCTAATTAGATCAAAGGCAATAGGTTAAGACTAGCTCAAATTCATTTGAACTAACCTAATTGGGAACTTAGGTTAATACAATATGCTACCATATCAAATTAATCCCTAAGATTTATATTAAACTCTAATTAAATTAGATCAAGACCAAATCTCAAAGTGTGTGACCCATTGCGTTCTAAATCTAGCCAGCAGTGGACTCAGGTTGTTGACCTAACTCTAATCCGATTAGACTAGGTCAGCTCAATTACACCAATTAACTAGGACTCTTTCTAATTAATTTTTGAATTAAACTTTTTTAATTCTAATGAGTCTATAAGTCAAGATTGATGTATAGCAACATGTCATGACTATCCAAAAGAGATAAAATTTGATGAAAATACTAAAAATATCCTTCAGTGGTAAGTTATCGTACAATTCAATCTTTCAGTCATATAACATCCCAAATGAGCTATAGGTATAGAATTATGTTAAGCTCAATTATTTATGTAAATGTATGTCGATCAGAAGGTGATGATTCAGTTGGTGATATATTAAAATTTTTTTTCTAATTATCATCCTGCTTTAGCCAAAGACTTCTAAAATTATCGAACTATGAGATCACATAGGATGTTCGCTCCTCTTATTAGGAGTGATCAATCCCTTATTGACCACTCATAATCTTTATACATATTTTACTATATCTAGAACACCCCACATAAAGATCAAAGAATCAAGATAGGAAGTGAACCAAAATATGGATTCATGTACACAAGGTACCATGGTGATCTCAGATCAAAAGATCACTTACATAACTCCCACTAGAGAATAACCAACTGATATATAAATAAGACTCCATTAGATATTCTTTTGTAAGTCAATTTAGTGAACTCATTCTCTAATGAGCACCCACATCCTTGTATTAGTGACCTACACAAGTGGTTGTGAGATCAACCACCCTCATCACTGATGTAGGAACAAGATCTAGGGTTTTAGGGTTAGATCTTGAAAAAGAGGGTTAGATCTTGAAACTTTTTCAAGATCATACAGTGGAAGACTAAAATAAATCAAAATTTATTTTCTAAGATCAGAAAATCTCTAGATCTAAGATCCTATTACATGATTATTACATGGCATTAAATCAAAAATTAAAATATATAAATATAGCATGAACTACATGTTGATCATATCAGCATGTTTTTATACCACATCTAATGTATGTATTAAACAATAGATCAGATCTATTACCTTGCAAGTTAGATGCTCTAACCTCACTGATCTGGACTTAAGGATGATGTTGCAAGCCGCACATGCGTTCATCCTCTAGGAGTCGTCCACACGAGCCCACGAATCTCGATCAGAAGTCCTGCTTCAGGAAATCAGCACAGTATGCTAGTACTGCGCTGATCCTTCTTTGATGGTTGATCAGGTGCCTCCTTCTTCTTGATTTGGACTCTTCCAAAGATGAAAAGTAGAAGGAAGAGTTTTAGATCTGAGATGCTCTCAGAAAACTCAAGATGGAAGAAGGAAAGATATGAAAATAAAAACCCTAGAAGAAGACCCTCTTCTTCTTCACGTTTTTCTCTCTAAATGCCCTAACTTGCATCTTTCATATCTCCATGACCCAGAGGTATTTCTCTCTGATTTTTATATGGAACAAAGGTCTCTTATATATCTGACTTTTTCTAAAATTTTATGAAGAAACTCATCTTATATAGAGAGATATGATAGAGTCCTTGTCTAGGTCAAACACCTAGTCAAGGCTTATCCAAACATGGCAAGTTAAGGGACGCCCAACTCTTGAGCATCTCCTCCATATTTTCGTGCATGGATCACTAGAAAAGGGTATGCAATGTAAACCCTAAAAGCCACAAAAATTCCAAAAAAAATTTGGATAAATTCGGTGCAAAATTGAAAGAGTTTTGGATTTCTAAAACTCTATCTCATAGAATTCAAAATCCAAACTTATTCCTTTTAGATTTGATCCAAACCACCTTCCATGTAAGAAAGAAGAGAAGATACCTTTTGTGAACGTGGGAGAGATCTGGGAGAGGGCTTTTTTCACACAAAATAAGTGGAGATTGGCGTTGAATAAGAGAGAGGGCGTGGAGAAGGCTTATGTGGCACAAGGTGGAATCCTAGTCCTACTAGGATTCTGCCTCATGACTTGTTTTAATTTGGTTTCCCAAACCAAATCAAATCAAAATTAGATCAACCTAATTAAAATAAGTCTTAACCTAATTAAGAACCTAATTTAATCAGATTAAATTAGATTTAAATCTGATTTAATTTTCTAATCAAATTAGAAATTAGATTGACCCAAGTCCTAGTTGAACTAGGACTAGTTTTTCCTTGCACTTGGCTTATCCAATAAACCAATTGGACTTGATCCAATCAAGCTCAAAATAAATCTAATTAAATCATATTTAATTAGACTTAATCTCAGCCCATTGGCTTAATCAAATTAAGCTAATTAGCAATCGAATTGCTAATCGATCCTCCTGCAACACTTGCACTGGGTTAAATGACAATCGTATTGATCATTTAACCCTAGAACGATTCTTAATCGTTGATCAACCATCTGATCGGATCATGAACTCTAATGTGTGTGACCTCATAGGTCTGAATCTAAGCTGGTAGCATAGGAACAAATTTCTATACCAATCAAAGTGACCATCTAGCAATGGTACCCGACGATCGGATAGGTCGAATGTGTAGAACAACATCCTTAGAACCCATGCGGATATAGTTTTCATATAATTCATCCCCTTGACCAAAATGATCATAGGACACCCCAGAGCTCAACTGTCAACTCTGATCAGGTTGTCCACATTGTATATCAAAATATCAAATCCATCTGATGGATTACCCTGGCCAAGATTTTGCTAAATTGAAATACAGGGACTCATTCTTCTCCAACTCTTGGAGTGGTCAATCCCATCTCGATCACACTCTGACTTCGAAAGTACTTGACTGTGCCCAGAAGCCTTCCATCCCTGAATTAGAAATTCAGTTAGTCCAGTACCAAAGCACAGTGAGTTGCTTGCAAGTCACTGAGGCGATCTCATGTCTAAGGGACACTTATACCTATATCCCATCAGAGACATTCTCGACAGCAGAATGCTCTGGAGTTGGTCACGTTCAATGACGATGTACCCTTACATCACACCTGTATGCCATACCAGTGTCTCCACACTCCTTGGTTAAGAGGACAACCAACCCATATGGCCTACAGCGACCTATGCTCGATAGAAGCTGTCGTCCTTATTAACAGCCTATCATTTGGTCGTGAACAGTTTTAAGGACTAATCGATAAATCCTCTCTTTATCGAACCTAAATAGTCTTAAGGACTTCATCATAATAACGGAGTTCATTAGAAGATGAAAGCTTATGATGAAGATGCCAAATATATTTTATTTATTAACAAATCAATTACAATACTTGGTTGCTCAACCGTCAACAGCTTGACGATTGGCTTTTTGAGATACATTTCCCAACAACTCCCACTTGTCCTAAAGCCACTCGACACAGTATCTAATACCCATCTTCGACTTGTGGTTGTCGAACTCCTTTATCGCCAGGGCTTTAGTGAAGGGGTCGGCTAGGTTCTCCTTTCCGTCGATCTTCTGAAGGTCGACGTCACCTCGATCCACGATCTCTCGGACCAGATGGAAGCGGCGCAAGATGTGCTTCGTCCGCTGATGTGCTTTGGGTTCCTTCGTCTGAGCTATGGCACCAGTGCTGTCGCAATAGAGCAGGATCGGACCATCGAGGGAGGGTGCTACTCCGAGCTCGTTGATGAATTTCCTCAGCCACACAGCCTCCTTCGCGGCATCTGATGCTGCGATATACTCTGCTTCACAAACAGAGTCTGCCACAGTATGCTGCTTGGAACTCTTCCAGTAGATGGCTCCACCATTCAGAGTAAAGATATAACTCGACACGCTCCTGCTGTCATCATGGTCAGATTGGAAGCTGGAGTCTGTGAACCCCACAAGTTTCAGATCTGACTCGCCATAAACCAACCATTGGTCCTTAGTATTTCTCAAATACTTAAGGATGGCTTTAACCACTTTCCAGTGATTTTCTCCAGGATCAGATTGGTATCTACTCACTACTCCTAGTGAGTATGCCACATCTGGTGTTGTACATGTCATGGCGTACATGATAGATCCCACGGCTGAAGCATATGGGACTCTACTCATACGCTCTCTCTCTTCAGGAGTTGTCGGACAATCCTTCTTAGAGAGAGAAATTCCATGGCCTATCGGTAGATAGCCCTTCTTGAAATTCTCCATGCTGAACCTCTTCAGCACAGTGTCTATGTACATGGACTGGGATAACCCAAGCGTCCTTTTAGATCTATCCCTATAGATCTTCATCCCTAGGATGTAGGATGCTTCACCCAAGTCCTTCATGGAGAACTGTGATGACAACTAAACTTTTATTTCCTGTAGTGCGGGGATGTCATTCTCGATTAAGAGAATGTCATCCACGTACAAGACAAGGAATACCACAACTGGACCATTTGCCCATTTATAGATGCAGGGCTCTTCTCCATTCTTAATGAAGCCATACGTTTTGATCACCTTATCAAAATGCATGTTCCAACTCCGAGAAGCTTGCTTCAATCCATAAATGGATCTCTGAAGCTTGCACACCTTGGACTCATCTGTGGATGTAAACCCCTCAGGTTGTATCATATACACCTCTTCGGTCAGCTCTCCATTCAGGAAGGCTGTCTTTACATCCATCTGCCAGATCTCATAATCTAATAGGCAGCTATTGCAAGCATTATCCGAATAGATTTGAGCATTGCCACAGGGGAAAACGTCTCGTCATAGTCAATACCATAACGTTGACGATACCCCTTGGCAACCAGATGGGCTTTATAGGTCTCCACCTTTCCGTCTGCGCCCCTCTTCTTTTGAAGACCCATTTACACCCAATGGGTTTAATCCCTTCAGGTGGGTCAACCAATGTCCATACATCGCTGACCTTCATGGACTTCATTTCGGATTTCATGGCTTCAAGCCATTTCTCAGAATCAGATCTCTGCATTGCATCCATATAGGTGATCAGATCCTCATTATTCTCATCAAGTTCGATGGGATCACCATCCCGGACCAAGAAACTGGAGTATCTATCTGGCTGACGCGGTACTCTACCGGATCGCCTTAATGGTGCAGGTATATTGGGCTCCGGATTTGATCTAATCATATCCGACTCAGGTTCAGCTATTGGTATCGGTCCTTCTACCTGTTGAACTTCATCAAGTTCAATCTTAGAGGCAACGGTTCCTTCACCAAGGAACTCCTTTTCTAAAAAGATTGCCTTAAGACTGACGAACACCTTTTGTTCATCAGCATGGTAGAAAAAATATCCTTTTGTCTCTTTGGGGTACCCTATGAATGAGCATTTATCAGACCTAGGTCCAAGTTTGTCTGTGACTAATCGTTTGACATAGGCCGGGCACCCCCAGACCCTAAGGTGTGAAAGTGCTGGCTTACGTCCCGTCCATATCTCATATGGAGTCTTAATTACAGACTTACTTGGAACCCTATTTAATAGATAACAGGCCGATTCGAGTGCATATCCCCAGAAGGATATCGGCAAGCTAGCAAAACCCATCATGGATCGGACCATGTCTAACAGAGTCCGATTCCTCCTTTCAGACACACCATTATGCTGTGGTGTTTTTGGAGGAGTCCATTGGGAGAGAATCCCATTCTCTCCTAGATATGTGAGAAATTCACTAGAAAGATATTCTCCTCCTCGATCAGATCGAAGAGTTTTAATACTCTTCCCAGTTTGTTTTTCTACTTCACTTCGGAATCGTTTGAACATTTCAAATGAATCCGACTTATGTTTCATCAGATAGACATATCCATATCGGGATAGGTCATTCGTGAAAGTTATGAAGTAGAAATATCCACCTCTAGCACTGGTGCTCATGGGTCCGCATACATCATTATGTACTAGGCCCAAGAGCTTAGTAGCTCTCTCACCTTTTCCAGTAAAAGGTGACTTGGTCATTTTACCAAGAAGACAGAACTCACATGTTGGAAGTGATTCACAATCACTGACTTCGAGGATTCCCTCTTGAGTCAATCTGTTTATTCTATTCTTGTTTATATGACCTAGCCTACAGTGCCATAAGTAGATATCTGACACACTATCTAATCTAGGGTGCTTGCCAGTAGAATAGACTCTTATCAGGCTTGATCTTTTTGGTCTGGCTCTGTACTGATATCCCAGCCTGAACTTGCACCTTCTTCACTTTCGACTTCTTGTTCTTCTTCCCTTTCTCAAAAGGTCGAGAACCAGAAGATGAACCTCTCACTAAATTCACCGACTCCTTGTGAAGTTGGTGATCCTTCTCAAAGTTCTGAAGCAACCCCAGTAACCCGTGGTAGTTCTCTTCAGGCTTTGTCATTCTATAATGAGTGAGGAATGGGAGATAAGACTTGGGCAGCGAGTTCAGTATTGCATCTTTCCCAAGCTGCTCATGCAAGGGAAAGCCGAGCTTGCTCAATCGTTCCATCAGCTCGATCATGTACAATACATGATCAGTGACAGAGGCACCATCCCGCATTTTGACGTTGAAGATGGCACAACTAGTCTTGTGCCTCTCCACGTCATCGGGTGTGCCAAAGGCATCCTCCAACACTTGAAGCATGTCCTTTGGCTGAGCCGTCTCGAATCTGCGACTGAACTCGTCGCTCATAGCAGCCAGCATGATACAGCGCACCGTGGTCCGATCACTGAGCCACTTCTGGTAAGTGTCTCTGACTGTTCCACGTGCATTGACAGCTGGCTCCTCAGGTGCAGGATCCATTATCACATATAGGATCCGTTCATGCTCCAGGACTATCTTCAACTTTCGGTACCAGCTACCGAAATTGGATCCCACCAACTTATCATTGTCCAACAATGATCGAAGCGATAGGGAAGTGGCCATATGTGCACAAAAGAAAACCATAACCTAATTAGTAATTGATTCATTAAACCTAAGGATTTGGACTTTAATCAAAAGGTTTCTCCCACTATTTTATTCGAATTGGTAGCCTCTACCTTCAATTCGAGGAATTACCCTAATTCTTTAGCGGGTACTAGAATCCACTTAGACTGCACACAAGCCCAACTTTGGTTGGCCAACCCATGTACATCTAAGGGTAGGTTCATAACCAATTGTTGCTTTAAACAATTTCTAGTAATTTTAATTTTGCCCCAGAAACCTAATCAGTAAGCTTTGGCCTCCACTGTAAGGATCCAGTTAGGTCCAACCATTAACATGATCATACTTGGTGTATCTAACCAACGAATGATTAAGCCCAACTTTGGTTGGCTCACCTAACCACCATTAGAGAGATACTTCCAAGTCGTCATATGATGAGTGATAATTCCATTAGTCAACAAGCACCAGGCCTTTGGGTCTGCAATGATTATTGAGTTCATGGACTCATTATCAAACACCTTAATGGGAGGCTATGACTCAGTTATCTCCATAACTTTATCATTTTAAGGACCTAATAATTTTAGAAGATTTAAATAATATAGAGGATGAGGTCAGATGAACCAGCTTATCATGATCCTCCCATTGGCTTCACCAAGTCAGCTTAAGGTAGACCATTAAAAGGGCTGGTCTAGGAGCACCTAAATCAGTCACACTGATTTACCTAGCTGACATGGGTCAGCTCGAATAGTCAAGTGATCCGATCAAAACATAATTTCACCAAGAGGCCAGGTAAGTTCAATCAGTGGGAGGGTCTGCCAAAGCTTGCCTTAGACACCATCAGAAATGGCCAGGTAAGCGGGCTCCCAAATAAAAACCACTGATTTGGTTTACCTTAGACACCAACTGGTTTAATTAGTTTCGATTAGATCAACCTAACAGTTCGTGCTAGACCGCTTAGCCAAGAATCAAGTCCATTTGGTTCTCGTTAAAGACATGGACTTGACCAACTACAACTATTGTAATTGATCTAGAGAATCCTTGACCTAATCTAAGACAACAATTGATTAGATTTAGTCAATTCTCTAATTAAGTCCATCTTTAATCTAACCATAGGTCTAACCCAATTAATGGACCTAATTCCCACTAACCCATTAACCCAATGTGTTATGATTTGTGTCTTAGGTTCTTCAATTCACAATCCTAGAACCTAATCAAACAACTTCTTAATTCTTAATTAAGTTTTGGGCTGAGGGTTGGGTTTGGCTTTTCAAAAAATTATTTTCATATTTGTAAAACAATTTTACAATATGATTCTATTAACCATATTGCATGTTTGATTCAGAATCAAGATGCAAGTGAAATAAACATGAAACTACTTTAGATCTAATCTAAACAGGTTCATGTAATTGAAACAATTTCAACTTTAAACAATTTCTTTGCATAAAAATTATTAACAAAGAGATTTTATTTCAGATTTAAACATCTTTTAAATCTAATAAATTATAAATTTAATCTAGATCATATCTAATAAATTTATGATTAAAGATAGATCTACACGAACTAGGACAACCTTTGCACCGTAAGGGGTAAACCATACAGCAGGACAACCTTGCAGTTCGTGATTGATCTAAAATTTTAATTTCAGATTTAAAAATCAGACTATAAATTAGATCTAATCTAAGAAATAATCTAAGCATATATAAATAATCATGTAATAAAGAATCTAGACTCTGATACCAATTGTAGGAACAAGATCTAGGGTTTTAGGGTTAGATCTTGAAAAAGAGGGTTAGATCTTGAAACTTTTTCAAGATCATACAGCGGAAGACTAAAATAAATCAAAATTTATTTTTTAAGATTAGAAAATCCCTAGATCTAAGATCCGATTACATGATTATTACATGGCATTAAATCAGAAATTAAAATATATAAATATAGCATGAACTACATGTTGATCATATCAACATGTTTTTATACCACATCTAATGTATGTATTAAACAATAGATCAGATCTATTACCTTGCAAGTTAGACTCTCTAACCTTGCTGATCTGGGCTTAAGGATGATGTTGCAAGCCGCACACGCATCCGGCCTCTAGGAGTCGTCCACACGAGCCCACGAATCTCGATCAGAAGTCCTGCTTCAGGAAATCAGCACAGTATGCTAGTACTGCGCTGATCCTTCTTTGATGGTGTAGGAACCAGATCTAGGGTTTCAGGGTTAGATCTTGAAAAAAGGGTTAGATCATGAAACTTTTTCAAGATCATACAGCGGAAGACTAAAAATAAATCAAAATTTATTTTCTAAGATCAAAAAATCTCTAGATCTAAGATCCTATTACATGATTATTACATAGCATTAAATCAAAAATTAAAATATATATGAATATAGTATGAATTACATGTTGATCATATCAACATGTTTCTATACTAGCTACATCTAATGTATGTATTAAATAATAGATCAGATCTATTACCTTGCAAGTTAGACGCTCTAACCTTGCTGATCCGGGCTTAAGGATGATGTTGCAAGCCGCACATGCGTCCGGCCTCTAGGAGTCATCCACACGAGCCCATGAATCTCGATCAGAAGTCCTGCTTCAGGAAATCAGCACAATATGCTAGTACTGCGCTGATCCTTCTTTGATGGTTGATCAGGTGCCTCCTTCTTCTTGATTTGGACTCTTCCAAAGATAGAAAGTAGAAGGAGGAGTTTCAGATCTGAGACACTCTCAGGAAACTCAAGATGGAGGGAGGAAAGATATGAAAACAAAAACCCAAGAAGAAGACCCTCTTCTTCTTCACGTTTTTCTCTCTAGACACCCAAACTTGCATCTTTTATATCTCCACGACCCAAAGGTATTTATCTCTGATTTTTGGATGGTAGAAATGCTTCTCAAATATCTATCTCTCTTTAAAATTTTATGAAGAAACTCATCTTATATAGAGAGATATGATAGAGTCCTTGTCTAGGTCAAACACCTAGTCAAGGCTTATCCAAACATGGCAAGTTAAGGGACGCCCAACTCTTGAGCACCTCCTCCATATTTTCATGCATGGATCACCAGAAAAGGGTGTACAATGTAAACCCTAAAAGCCACAAAAATTTCAAAAAAAAATTGGATAAATTCGGTGCAAAATTGAAAGAGTTTTGGATTTCTAAAACTCTATCTCATAGAATTCGAAATCCAAACTTATTCCTTTTAGATTTGATCCAAATCACCTTCCATGTAAGAAAGAAGAGAGGAGACCTTTTGTGAACGTGGGAGAGATCTGGGAGAGGGCTTTTGTCACACAAAATAAGTGGAGATTGACGTTGAATAAGAGAGAGGGCGTGGAGAAGGTTTATGTGGCGCAAGGTGGAATCCAAGTCCTACTAGGATTCTGTCTCATGACTTGTTTTAATTTGGTTTCCCAAACCAAATCAAATCAAAATTAGATCAACCCAATTAAAATAGGTCTTAACCCAGTTAAGAACCTAATTTAATCAGATTAAATTATATTTAAATCTGATTTAATTTTCTAATCAAATTAGAAATTAGATTGACCCAAGTCCTAGTTGAACTAGGACTAGTCTTTCCTTGCACTTGGCTTATCCAATAAACCAATTGGACTTGATCCAATCAAGCCCAAATCAAATCTAATTAAATCATATTTAATTAGACTTAATCTCAGCCCATTGGCTTAATCAAATTAAGCCAATTAGCAATCAAATTGCTAATCGATCCTCCTGCAACACTTGCACTGGGTTAAATGTCAATCGTATTGATTATTTAACCCTATAATGATTCTTAATCATTGATCAACCATCCGATCGGATCATGAACTCTAATGTGTGTGACCTCATAGGTTCGAACCTAAGTCGGTAGCATAGGAACAAATTCTTATACCAATCGAAGTGACCATCTAGCAATGGTACCCGACGACCGGATAGGTCGAATGTGTAGAACAACATCCTTAGAACCCATGCGGATATAGTTTTCATATAATTCATCCCCTTGACCAAAATGATCATAGGACACCCCAGAGTTCAACTGTCAACTCTGATCAGGTTGTCCACATTGTATTTCAAAATATCAAATCCATCTGATGGATTACCCTGGCCAAGGTTTTGCTAAATTGAAATACAGCGACTCATTCTTCTCCAACTCTTGGAGTGGTCAATCCCATCTCGATCACACTCTGACTTCGTAAGTACTTGACTGTGCCCAGAAGCCTTCCATCCCTGAATTAGAAATTCAGTTAGTCCAGTACCAAAGCACAGTGAGTTGCTTGCAAGTCACTGAGGCGATCTCAAGTCTAAGGGACACTTATACCTATATCCCATCAGAGACATTCTCGACAGCAGAATGCTCTGGAGTTGGTCACGTTCAATGACGATGTACCCTTACATCTCACCTGTATGCCATACCAGTGTCTCCACACTCCTTGGTTAGGAGGACAACCAACCCATATGGCCTACAGCGACCTATGCTTGATAAAAGCTGTCGTCCTTATTAACAGCCTATCATTTGGTCGTGAACAGTTTTAAAGACTAATCGATAAATCCTCTCTTTATCGAACTTAAATAGTCCTAAGGACTTCATCATAACAACGGAGTTCATTAGAAGATGAAAGCTTATGATGAAGATGCCAAATATATTTTATTTATTAACAAATCAATTACAATACTTGGTTGCTCAACCGTCAACAGCTTGACGATTGGCTTTTTGGGACACATTTCCCAACAACTCCCATTTGTCCTAAAGCCACTTGGCACAGTATCTAATACCCATCTTCGACTTGTGGTTGTCGAACTCCTTTATTGCCAGGGCTTTAGTGAAGGGGTCGGCTAGGTTTCTTTTCCGTCGATCTTCTGAAGGTCGACGTCACCTCGATCCACGATCTCTCGGATCAGGTGGAAGCGGCGCAAGATGTGCTTCGTCTGCTAATGTGCTTTGGGTTCCTTCACCTGAGCTATTGCACCAGTGCTGTCGCAGTAGAGCAGGACTGGACCATCGAGGGAGGGTGCTACTCCGAGCTCGTTGATGAATTTTCTCAGCCACACAGCTTTCTTCGTGGCATCCGATGCTGCGATGTACTCCGCTTCACAAACAGAGTCCGCCACAGTATGCTGCTTGGAACTCTTCCAGCAGATGGCTCCACCATTCAGAGTAAAGAAATAACCCGACACACTCCTACTGTCATCATGGTCAGATTGGAAGCTGGAGTCTGTGAACCCCACAAGTTTCAGATCTGACTCGCCATAAATCAACCATTGGTCCTTAGTATTTCTCAAATACTTAAGGATGGCTTTAACCACTTTCCAGTGGTTTTCTCCAGGATCAGATTGGTATCTACTCACTACTCCTAGTGAGTATGCCACATCTGGTCTTGTACATGTCATGGCGTACATGATAGATCCCATGGCTGAAGCATATGGGACTCTACTCATACGCTCTCTCTCTTCAGAAGTTATCGGACAATCCTTCTTAGAGAGAGAAATTCCATGGCCTATCGGTAGATAGCCCTTCTTGGAATTTTCCATGCTGAACCTCTTCAGCACAGTGTCTATGTACATGGACTGGGATAACCCAAGCATCCTTTTAGATCTATCCCTATAGATCTTCATCCCTAGGATGTAGGATGCTTCATCCAAGTCCTTCATGGAGAACTGTGATGACAACCAAACTTTTATTTCCTGTAGTGCGGGGATGTCATTTTCGATTAAGAGAATGTCATCCACGTACAAGATAAGGAATACCACAACTGGACCATTTGCCCATTTATAGATGCAGGGCTCTTCTCCATTCTTAATGAAGCCATACGTTTTGATCACCTTATCAAAATGCATGTTCCAACTCTGAGAAGTTTGCTTCAATCCATAAATGGATCTCTGAAGCTTGCACACCTTGGACTCATCTGTGGATGTAAACCCCTCAGGTTGTATCATATACACCTCTTCGGTCAGCTCTCCATTCAGAAAAGCTGTCTTTACATCCATCTGCCAGATCTCATAATCTAGATGGGCAGCTATTGCAAGCATTATCCGAATAGATTTGAGCATTGCCACAGGAGAAAATGTCTCGTCATAGTTAATACCATAACGTTGACGATACCCCTTGGCAACCAGACGGGCTTTATAGGTCTCCACCTTTCCGTCTGCGCCCCTCTTCCTTTTGAAGACCCATTTACACCCAATGGGTTTAACCCCTTTAGGTGGGTCAACCAATGTCCATACATCGTTGACCTTCATGGACTCCATTTCGGATTTCATGGCTTCAAGCCATTTCTCAGAATCAGGTCTCTGTATAGCATCCATATAGGTGATCGGATCCTCATTATTCTCATCAAGTTCAATGGGATCACCATCCCGGACCAAGAAACCGTAGTATCTGTCCGGCTGACGCGGTACTCTACCAGATCGCCTTAATGGTGCAGGTATATTGGGCTCCGGATCTGATCTAATCATATCCGACTCAGGTTCAGCTATTGGTGTCGGTCCTTTACCTGTTGAACTTCATCAAGTTCAACCTTAGAGGCAACGGTTCCTTCACCAAGGAACTCCTTTTCTAAAAAGATTGCCTTAAGACTGACGAACACCTTTTGTTCATCAGCATGGTAGAAAAAATATCCTTTTGTCTCTTTGGGGTACCCTATGAATGAGCATTTGTCAGACCTAGTCCAAGTTTGTCTGTGACTAATCGTTTGACATAGGCCGGGCACCCCCAGACCCTAAGGTGTGAAAGTGCTGGCTTACGTCCCGTCCATATCTCATATGGAGTCTTAATTACAGACTTACTTGGAATCCTATTTAATAGATAACAGGCCGATTCGAGTGCATATCCCCAGAAGGATATCGGCAAGCTAGTAAAACCCATCATGGATCGGACCATGTCTAACAGAGTCCGATTCCTCCTTTCAGACACACCATTATGCTGTGGTGTTCCTGGAGGAGTCCATTGGGAGAGAATCCCATTCTCTCCTAGATATGTGAGAAACTCACTAGAAAGGTATTCTCCTCCTCGATCAGATCGAAGAGTTTTAATACTCTTTCCAGTTTGTTTTTCTACTTCACTTCGGAATCGTTTGAACATTTCAAATGAATCCGACTTTTGTTTCATCAGATAGACATATCCATAGTGGGATAGGTCATCCGTGAAAGCTATGAAGTAGAAATATCCACCTCTAGCACTGGTGCTCATGGGCCCACATACATCAGTATGTACTAGAACCAAGAGCTCAGTAGCTCTCTCACCTTTTCCAATAAAAGGTGATTTGGTCATTTTACCAAGAAGACAGAACTCACAGGTTGGAAGTGATTCACAATCACTGACTTTGAGGATTCCCTCTTGAGTCAACCTGTTTATTCTGTTCTTATTTATATGACCTAGCCTCCAATGCCATAAGTAGATATTTGACACACTATCTAATCTAGGGTGCTTGCCAGTAGAATAGACTCTTATCAGGCTTGATCTTTTTGGTCTGGCTTTGCACAGATGTCCCAGCCTGAACTTGCACCTTCTTGACTTTCTTCTTCTTGTTCTTCTTTCTTTTCTCAAAAGGTCAAGAACCAGAAGACGAACCTCCCACTAAGTTCACTGAGTTCACCGACTCCTTGAGGAGTTGGTGATCCTTCTCAAAGTTTTGAAGCAACCCCATTAACCCATGGTAGTTTACTTCAGGCTTTGTCATTCTATAATGAGTGAGGAATGGGAGACAAGACTTGGGCAGCGAGTTCAGTATTGCATCTTTCCCAAGCTGCTCATGCAAGGGAAAGTCGAGCTTGCTCAATCGTTCCATCAGCTCGATCATGTACAATACATGATCAGTGATAGAGACTCCATCCCGTATTTTAGCGTTGAAGATGGCACAACTAGTCTTGTGCCTCTCTACGTCATCGGGTGTGCCAAAGGTATCCTCCAACACTTGAAGCATGTCCTTTGGCTGAGCCGTCTCAAATCTACGACTGAACTCGTCGCTCATGATAGCAGCCAGCATGATACAGCGCACCGTGGTCCGGTCACTGAGCCACTTCTGGTAAGTATCTCTGACTGTTCCACGTGCATTGACAGCTGGCTCCTCAGGTGCAGGATCCATTATCACATATAGGATCCGTTCATGCTCCAGGACTATCTTCAACTTTCGGTACCAGCTACCGAAGTTGGGTCCCACCAACTTATCATTGTCCAACAATGATCGGAGCGATAGGGAAGTGGCCATATTTGCACAAAGGAGAACCATAACCTAATTAGTAATTGATTCATTAAACCTAAAGATTTGGACTTTAATCAAAAGGTTTCTCCCACTATTTTTTCGAATTAGTAGCCTCTACCTTCAATTCGAGGAATTACCCTAATTCCTTAGCGGGTACTAGAATCCACTTAGACTGCACACAAGCCCAACTTTGGTTGGCCAACCCATGTACATCTAAGGGTAGGTTCATAACCAATTGTTTCTCTAAACAATTTCTAGTAATTTTAATTTTGCTCCAGAAACCTAATCAGTAGGCTTTGGCCTCCACTGTAAGGATCCGGCTAGGTCCAACCATTAACATGATTATACTTGGTGTATCTAACCAACGAATGATTAAGCCCAACTTTGGTTGGCTCACCTAACCACCATTAGAGAGACACTTCCAAGTCATCATATGATTAGTGATAATTCCATTAGTCAACAAGCACCAGGCCTTTGGGTCTGCAATGATTATTGAGTTCATGGACTCATTATCAAACACCTTAATGGGAGGCTATGACTCAGTTATCTTCATAACTTTATCATTTTAAGGACCTAATAATTTTAGAGGATTAAATAATATAGAGGATGAGGTCAGATGAACCAGCTTATCATGATCCTCCCACTGACTTCACCAAGTCAGCTTAAGAGAGACCATTAAAAGGGCTGGTCTAGGAGCACCTAAATCAGTCACACTGATTTACCTAGCTGACATGGGTCAGCTCGAATAGTCAAGTGATCCGATCAAAACATAATTTCACCAAGAGGCCAGGTAAGTTCTATCAGTGGGAGAGTCTGCCAAAGCTTGCCTTAGACACCATCATGAATGGCCAGGTAAGCGGGCTCCCAATTAAAAACCACCGGTCTGGTTTACCTTAGACACCAACTGGTTTAATTAGTTTCGATTAGATCAACCTAACAGTTCGTGCTAGACCGCTTAGCCAAGAATCAAGTCCATTTGGTTCTCGTTAAAGACATAGACTTGACCAACTACAACTATTATAATTGATCTAGAGAATCCTTGACCTAATCTAAGACAACAATTGATTAGATTTAGTCAATTCTCTAATTAAGTGCATCTTTAATCTAACCATAGGTCTAACCCAATTAATGGACCTAATTTCCACTAACCCATTAACCCAATGTGTTATGATTTGTGTCTTAGGTTCTTCAATTCACAATCCTAGAACCTAATCAAACAACTTCTTAATTCTTAATTAAGTTTTGGGCTGAGGGTTGGGTTCGGCTTTTCAAAAAATAATTTTCATATTTGTAAAATAATTTTACAATATGATTCTACCAACCATATTGCATGTTTGATTCATAATCAAGATGCAAGTGAAATAAACATGAAACTACTTTAGATCTAATCTAAACAGGTTCATGTAATTGAAACAATTTCAACTTTAAACAATTTCTTTGCACAAAAATTATTAACAAAGAGATTTATTTCAGATTTAAACATCTTTTAAATCTAATAAATCATAAATTTAATCTAGATCATATCTAATAAATTTATGATTAAAGATAGATCTACACAAACTAGGACAACCTTTGCACTGTAAGGGGTAAACCTTACAGCAGGACAACCTTGCAGTTTGTGATTGATCTAAAATTTTAATTTTAGATTTAATAATCAGATTATAAATTAGATCTAATCTAAAAAATAATCTAAGCATGTATAAATAATCATGTAATAAAGAACCTAGGCTCTGATACCAATTGTAGGAACCAGATCTAGGGTTTCAGGGTTAGATCTTGAAAAAGAGGGTTAGATCTTGAAACTTTTTCAAGATCATACAGCGGAAGACTAAAATAAATCAAAATTTATTTTTTAAGATCAAAAAATCTCTAGATCTAAGATCCTATTACATGATTATTACATAGCATTAAATCAAAAATTAAAATATATATGAATATAGTATGAACTACATGTTGATCATATCAACATGTTTCTATACTAGCTACATCTAATGTATGTATTAAATAATAGATCAGATCTATTACCTTGCAAGTTAGATGCTCTAACCTTGCTGATCCGGGCTTAAGGATGATGTTGCAAGCTGCACATGCATCCGGCCTCTAGGAGTCGTCCACACGAGCCCATGAATCTCGATCAGAAGTCCTGCTTCAGGAAATCAGCACAGTATGCTAGTACTGCGCTGATCCTTCTTTGATGGTTGATCAGGTACCTCCTTCTTCTTGATTTGGACTCTTCCAAAGATAGAAAGTAGAAGGAGGAGTTTCAGATCTGAGACACTCTCAGGAAACTCAAGATGGAGGGAGGAAAGATATGAAAACAAAAACCCAAGAAGAAGACCCTCTTCTTCTTCACGTTTTTCTCTCTAGACACCCAAACTTGCGTCTTTTATATCTACACGACCCAAAGGTATTTATCTCTGATTTGTGGATGGTAGAAAGGCCTCTCAAATATCTATCTCTCCTTAAAATTTCATGAATAAACTCATCTTATATAGAGAGATATGATAGAGTCCTTGTCTAGGTCAAACACCTAGTCAAGGCTTATCCAAACATGGCAAGTTAAGGGACGCCCAACTCTTGAGCACCTCCTCCATATTTTCATGCATGGATCACCAGAAAATGGTGTACAATGTAAACCCTAAAAGCCACGAAAATTTCAAAAAAAAATTGGATAAATTCGGTGCAAAATTGAAAGAGTTTTGGATTTCTAAAACTCTATCTCATAGAATTCGAAATCCAAACTTATTCCTTTTAGATTTGATCCAAATCACCTTCCATGTAAGAAAGAAGAGAGGAGACCTTTTGTGAACGTGGGAGAGATCTGGGAGAGGGATTTTGTCGCACAAAATAAGTGGAGATTGACGTTGAATAAGAGAGAGGGCGTGGAGAAGGTTTATGTGGCGCAAGGTGGAATCCTAGTCCTACTAGGATTCTGTCTCATGACTTGTTTTAATTTGGTTTCCCAAACCAAATCAAATCAAAATTAAATCAACCCAATTAAAATAGGTCTTAACCCAATTAAGAACCTAATTTAATCAGATTAAATTATATTTAAATCTGATTTAATTTTCTAATCAAATTAGAAATTAGATTGACCCAAGTCCTAGTTGAACTAGGACTAGTCTTTCCTTGCACTTGGCTTATCCAATAAACCAATTGGACTTGATCCAATCAAGCCCAAATCAAATCTAATTAAATCATATTTAATTAGATTTAATCTCAGCCCATTGACTTAATCAAATTAAGCCAATTAGCAATCAAATTGCTAATCGATCCTCCTGCAACACTTGCACTGGGTTAAATGTCAATCGTATTGATTATTTAACCCTATAATGATTCTTAATCATTGATCAACCATCCGATCGGATCATGAACTCTCATATGTGTGACCTCATAGGTTCGAACCTAAGTCGGTAGCATAGGAACAAATTCTTATACCAATCGAAGTGACCATCTAGCAATGGACCCGACGACCGGATAGGTCGAATGTGTAGAACAACATCCTTAGAACCCATGCGGATATAGTTTTCATATAATTCATCCCCTTGACCAAAATGATCATAGGACACCCCAGAGTTCAACTGTCAACTCTGATCAGGTTGTCCACATTGTATTTCAAAATATCAAATCCATCTGATGGATTACCCTGGCCAAGGTTTTGCTAAATTGAAATACAGCGACTCATTCTTCTCCAACTCTTGGAGTGGTCAATCCCATCTCGATCACACTCTGACTTCGTAAGTACTTGACTGTGCCCAGAAGCCTTCCGTCCCTGAATTAGAAATTCAGTTAGTCCAGTACCAAAGCACAGTGAGTAGCTTGCAAGTCACTGAGGCGATCTCAAGTCTAAGGGACACTTATACCTATATCCCATCAGAGACATTCTCGACAGCAGAATGCTCTGGAGTTGGTCACGTTCAATGACGATGTACCCTTACATCTCACCTGTATGCCATAACAGTGTCTCCATACT
This sequence comes from Elaeis guineensis, assembly GCF_000442705.2. Classification (NCBI taxonomy): domain Eukaryota; kingdom Viridiplantae; phylum Streptophyta; class Magnoliopsida; order Arecales; family Arecaceae; genus Elaeis; species Elaeis guineensis. The sequence continues at coordinate 40,213,937 of NC_026004.2, read as the reverse complement.
CCTTGGTTAAGAGGACAACCAACCCATATGGCCTACAGCGACCTATGCTTGATAAAAGCTGTCGTCCTTATTAACAGCCTATCATTTGGTCGTGAACAGTTTTAAGGACTAATCGATAAATCCTCTCTTTATCGAACTTAAATAGTCCTAAGGACTTCATCATAACAACGAAGTTCATTAGAAGATGAAAGCTTATGACGAAGATGCCAAATATATTTTATTTATTAACAAATCAATTACAATACTTGGTTGCTCAACCGTCAACAGCTTGACGATTGGCTTTTTGGGACACATTTCCCAACAGATGGTTGATCAGGTGCCTCCTTCTTCTTGATTTGGACTCTTCCAAAGATGAAAAGTAGAAAGAGGAGTTTCAGATCTGAGACACTCTCAGGAAACTCAATATGGAAGGAGGAAAGATATGAAAATAAAAACCCTAGAAGAAGACCCTCTTCTTCTTCACGTTTTTCTTTCTAAATGCCCTAACTTGCATCTTTTATATCTCCATGACCTAAAGGTATTTCTCTTTAATTTTTGGATGAAACAAAGGTCTCTCATATCTCTGACTTCTCCTAAAATTTTATGAAGAAACTCATCTTATATAGAGAGATATGATAGAGTCCTTGTCTAGGTCAAACACCTAGTCAAGGCTTATCCAAACATGGCAAGTTAAGGGACGCCCAACTCTTGAGCATCTCCTCCATATTTTCGTGTATGGATCACCAGAAAAGGGTATGCAATGTAAACCCTAAAAGCCACGAAAGTTCCAAAATAAATTTGGATAAATTCGGTGCAAAATTGAAAGAGTTTTGGATTTCTAAAACTCTATCTCGTAGAATTCAAAATCCAAACTTATTCCTTTTTGATTTGATCCAAACCACCTTCCATGTAAGAAAGAAGAGAAGAGACCTTTTGTGAACGTGGGAGAGATCTGGGAGAGGGCTTTTGTCGCACAAAATAAGTGGAGATTGGCGTTGAATAAGAGAGAGGGCGTGGAGAAGGCTTATGTGGCGCAAGGTGGAATCCTAGTCCTACTAGGATTCTGTCTCATGACTTGTTTTAATTTGGTTTCCCAAATCAAATCAAATCAAAATTAGATCAACCTAATTAAAATAGGTCTTAACTTAATTAAGAATCTAATTTAATCAGATTAAATTAGATTTAAATCTGATTTAATTTTCTAATCAAATTAGAAATTAGATTGACCCAAGTCCTAGTTGAACTAGGACTAGTTTTTCCTTGCACTTGGCTTATCCAATAAACCAATTGGACTTGATCCAATCAAGCCTAAAATAAATCTAATTAAATCATATTTAATTAGACTTAATCTCAGCCCATTGGTTTAATCAAATTAAGCTAATTAGCAATCAAATTGCTAATCGATCCTCCTGCAACACTTGCACTGGGTTAAATGTCAATCGTATTGATCATTTAACCCTAGAACGATTCTTAATCATTGATCAACCATCTGATCGGATCATGAACTCTAATGTGTGTGACCTCATAGGTCCGAACCTAAGCCGGTAGCATAGGAATAAATTTCTATACCAATCGAAGTGACCATCTAGCAATGATACCAGACGATCGGATAGGTCGAATGTGTAGAACAACATCCTTAGAACCCATGCGGATATAGTTATCATATAATTCATTCTCTTGACCAAAATGATCATAGGACATCCCAGAGCTCAACTGTCAACTCTGATCAGGTTGTCCACATTGTATTTCAAAATATCAAATCCATCTGATGGATTACCCTGGCCAAGGTTTTGCTAAATTGAAATACAGTGACTCATTCTTCTCCAACTCTTGGAGTGGTCAATCCCATCTCGATCACACTCTGACTTCGAAAGTACTTGACTGTGCCCAGAAGCCTTCCGTCTCTGAATTAGAAATTCAGTTAGTCCAGTACCAAAGCACAGTGAGTTGCTTGCAAGTCACTGAGGCGATCTCATGTCTAAGGGACACTTATACCTATATCCCATCAGAGACATTCTCGACAGCAGAATGCTCTGGAGTTGGTCATGTTCAATGATGATGTACCCTTACATCTCACCTGTATGCCATACCAGTGTCTCCACACTCCTTGGTTAAGAGGACAACCAACCCATATGGCCTACAGCGACCTATGCTCGATAGAAGCTGTCGTCCTTATTAACAGCCTATCATTTGGTCGTGAACAGTTTTAAGGACTAATCGATAAATCCTCTCTTTATCGAACCTAAATAGTCCTAAGGACTTCATCATAACAACGGAGTTCATTAGAAGATGAAAGCTTATGATGAAGATGCCAAATATATTTTATTTATTAACAAATCAATTACAATACTTGGTTGCTCAACCGTCAACAGCTTGACGATTGGCTTTTTGAGACACATTTTCCAACAACTGAACATACATAGGATGTGTTAGTCTTACTGGTATCATTGATCTTCGACTTAATAAATTAATGATTGAGAATATTTTAGATCAAGACTATCAAAAATTTAGATCTCACTAGCGTGATCTCATAACGGCCCTAAAACCATTGTCTAGACCTATAGGGTTCATTATAATCTTAAAATAATAATAAGATGCAGTATATAATGAATCAAAATATCTATTTTATTAATTAATAATGTCAAGTACATGATTTTGAAAGATAAAATATAGAAAAATATCCTATCATATCCCATATGCGATGGGCTTGTAGGGCATAAAATTTTCAATAAGACGTAGATTTGATTCCGGAGATGAATTTGATCAAATCTATAATTTAAAAACTTATGAGAGTTTGGATTCAAATCATAATTATTTTAAGATCAGATCTAACTTAATTGAACTTAATTTTATTGAGATTAAATTGGGTTAACTATCCAAGTTAGACTTCATCCTAAATTCAAATTAGATTAGGATTAGCAGTATCAAATTTTATTCGAATCGAATTCGAATTAGATTTGAATTGAATCCAAATCTAAGCCAAATTAGATTTGGCACACTTAGCTATATTTTTCATACATTCTCCCACCCATATGGCCGATCAAGATGGAGGAGAGGGCACTAGAAATAGCCCCCTCCCCTTAGGTGTGCAGCATGGTGAAGGGAGGCGCAAGTTGGTGCCTCTCCCACTTCCATTAGAAAACCTATAGTTTAGGGAGTTTGAATTTGATTCAAACTTGGAGGGTCCTATGTCTTACCCTTGAAGGTACTTAATTTGATTTAGGAACTCTTATCTTTTTAAGGAGGGTTGTGGAGAAGAGAAAATTAATCAAGCAATCAATATTGGCATGGAGCTCTCTCTTGGTGTGGGTGTCCCTTCTCTCTTGGGCATCTTCTCTCCTAAGGAGTCCCTTCTTTTGAAATGTGGTGGCATATGGAGTCCTCCAAAGCTTCGAGATCAGATTTCAAGCTTCTTATCTCCTTCCCTTTTGAAGAGTTTCTCATCCCTCTCTCCTATGTTGCTTGGTGTGTTGGAAAATATGTCCCAAAAGCCAATCGTCAAGCTGTTGACGGTTGAGCAACCAAGTATTGTAATTGATTTGTTAATAAATAAAATATATTTGGCATTTTCATCATAAGTTTTCATCTTCTAATGAATTCCATTATTATGATGAAGTCCTTAAGACTATTCAGATTCGATAAAGAGAGAATTTATCGATTAGTCCTTAAAGCTATTCACGACCAAATGATAGGCTGTTAATAAGGATGATAGCTTCTATCGAGCATAGGTCGCTGTAAGCCATATGGATTGGTTATCCTCTTAACCAAGGAGTATGAAGATACTGGTATGGCATACAGGTGAGATGTAAGGGTACATCATCATGGAACATGACTAACTCCAGAGCATTCTACTGTCGAGAATGTCTCTGATGGGATATAGGTATAAGTGTCCCTTAGACCTAAGATCGCCTCAGTGACTTGCAAGCAACTCACTGTGCTTTGGTACTGGACTAATTAAATTTCTAATTCAGTGACAGAAGGCTTCTGGGCATAGTCAAGTACTTGCAAAGTCAGAGTGTGATCGAGATAGGATTGACCACTCCAAGAGTTGGAGAAGAATGAGTCACTGTATTTCAATTTAGTAAAACTTTGGCCAGGGTAATCCATCAGATGGATTTGATATTTTGAAATACAATGTGGACAACTTAATCAGAGTTGATAGTTGAACTCTGAGGTGTCCTATGATCATTTTGGTCAAGGAGATGAATTATATGAAAACTATATCCGTATGGGTTTTAAGTATGTTGTTCTACACATTCGACCTATCCGGTCGTCGGGTACCATTGCTAGATGGTCACTTCAATTGGTACAAAAATTTATTTCTATGCTACCAGCTTAGGTTCGGACCTATAAGATCACACATATTAAAGTTCATGATCCGATCAGATGGTTGATCAACGATTAAGAATTGTTCTAGGGTTAAATGATCAATACGGTTGACATTTAACCTAGTGCAAGTGTTGCAGGAGGATCGATTAGCAATTTGATTGCTAATTGATTTAATTTGATTAAGCCAATGGGCTGAGATTAAGTCTAATTGAATATAATTTAATTAGATTTGGTTTGGACTTGATTGGATCAAGTTCAATTGGTTTATTGGATAAGCCAAGTGCAAGAAAAAAATTAGTCCTAGTTCAATTAGGACTTGGGTCAACCTAATTTTTAATTTGATTAAAAAATTAAATCAGATTTAAATCTAATTTAATCTGATTAAATTAGGTTTTTATTAGGTTAAAATCTATTTTAATTGGATTGATCTAATTTTAGTTTGATTTGATTTGAGAAACCAAATTAAAATAAGTCATAAGATAGAATCCTAGTAAGACTAAGATTCCACCTTGCACCACATAAGCCCCCCCATGCCCTCTCTCTTATTCCATGCCAATCGCCTCTTGTTTTGTGTGACAAAAGCCCTATCCCAGGTCTTTCCCATGTCCGAAAGGCTTCTTCTCTTTATTCATACATAGAAAGTGGTTGGGGATCAAATCAAAGTAGGAATAAGTTTGAATTTCAAATTCTATGAGACAGAGTTTTAGAAATCCAAAACTCTTTCATTTTTGCACCGAATTTATCAAAATTTTTTTTTGATATTTTTGTGGCTTTTAGGGTACACATTGTGCACCCTTTTCTGGTGGTCCATACACAAAAATAAGGAGGAGGAGCCCAAGAGTTGGGCGCCCCTTATCTTGCCATGTTTGGATAAGCCTTGACTAGGTATTTGACCTAGACAAGGACTCTATCATATCTCTCTCTATGAAATGAATTTCTTTATAAAATTTTTTAAGAAGATAGAGAATTGAGAGACCTTTGGGGCATCTAAAAATCAGAGATAAAGACCATTAGGTCGTAGAGATATAATAGACACAAGATAGAGTATCTAGGAGAGAGTAAAGAGAAGAAGAAGAGGGTCTTCTTCTAGGGTTGTTAGTTTCATCTCTTTCCTTCCTCCATCTTGAGTTTTTTGAGAGCATCTCAGATTTGAAACTCTTCCTCCTACTTTTCATCTTTGGAAGAGTTCAAATCAAGAAGAAGGAGGCACCTGATCAACCATCGAAGAAGGATCAGCGCAGTACTGGCATACTATGCTGATTTTCTGGAGCAGAACTTCTGATCGAGATTCATGGGCTCGTGTGGATGACTCCTAGAGATCGGACGCATGTGCGGTTTGCAACGTCATCCTCAAGCCTGGATTAGCAAGGTTAGAATATCTAACTTGCAAAGTAATAGATCTGATCTATTGTTTAATACATACATTAGATGTAGTATAGAACATGTTGATATGATCAACATGTAGTTCATGCTCTATATATTTTAATTTTTGATTTAATTCTATGTAATAATCATGTAATAAGATCTTAGATCTAGGGATTCTCTAATTTTAGAAAATAAATTTTGATTTATTTTAGTCTTCCGCTGCCTGATCTTGAAAAAATTTCAAGATCTAATCCTGAAACCCTACATCTAGTTCCTTCATGGTGTGCGAGCGAAGTAGAAGGTTTGGACATTCGGATCTCATGAAGTGATTCGATTTAGGAATCAATCAATCAATCTTGATTAAATCTTTCACTATGAATCAAGATAAGATTTCATAAGTGTTATCAAAATTTTAATTGCTAATCTATTCAATTTTCTTTCTGACATCTGATGCGATCGGATAATTTTTTTTTTAGAAGGCCATCTTATTTTAAAGCCAATCAAAGGCTCCTTCAGTCGATGGGGGTCATGGGCTGACGAGCAGACAAGAAACCATTCTCTTGGTGAGTAAGGGTCTTATTAATGTTGTGTGATGCATCATTGATAATATACTTGGAGATTTTCTGAATTTCATGGTTGGGAGAGTGGGGTTCCATCTAGTTGCTTCAGTCAGTAAGTTTCTAGCTTGATAACTTCATCCACCTGATATGGACCTTCTCAGTTTGGGGCTAGCTAGCTTATCGTGTACCCCAGGTTGAGAAACTTCTGCCCTGCGTAGGACTAGGTCGTGGATCCTAAAGATCTTGTTCCAAACTTTGGAGTTGTAGTATTAAGCAATCTTATGTTGGTAAACTACCATTCAGATACGTGCTCTCTCTCGAGCTTCTTCAAGTAGGTCTAAGTTAGCATGCAACCTCTTCGAGTTGGTCTGCTCCTTATAGTTCTTTCCTCGTACCGACGGGACCCCAATCTCAACAAGGATTACTACTTCTATTTCGAAGGCCAAACTGAAAGAAATTTTTCCTGTTGGAACTCTTGGCGTTGTCTGCTATACCCAAATCACATGGTCGAGTTTGTCGATCCAAGATCCTTTGCCTTTATCTAATCTCATCATTAGCCCATGTAGAACAGTCCGATTTGTTATCTTGGCCTCTCCATTAGCTTGAGGGTGAGCTATAGAGGTAAGGTGATGTAAGATCTCATGCTCTTATAGAATTCTTCGAACTTAGCTCTTGTGAACTGATGCCAGTTTTCAGTTATCAGTACTCGAGATAGACTGAATTGACATATGATTGATTTTTAGACAAATTTATCCCTTTGCTTCTATGATACGGGCTAGTGGTTCGACTTCTATCCACTTGGTAAAATAGTCCACAGCAACGAGTAAGAACTTATGTTGAGCCCAGGCCAGTGGAAAAAGGTCGAGGATGTCCATCTCCCATTGTGCAAACAGCCAGGGGGGGTAAATGGGGGGGATCGGCACTGCGGGTAGTCATTGTATGTTAAAGTTTCTTTAGCACTTGTCACACCACATAACATAGTGTTGGGAATAGTATCCCAAAGCCAATCGTCAGCCTGTTGACGGTTGTGCTTTTGTATATGTATATAAATTATGAATTAATAAAAATTATTTTGGTATTTTTTATCACAAAATATTTCATCTTCTAATGAACTCCTATGTTGTGGTGAAGTCCTTAGGACTATTTAGACTCGACAAAGGAGGATTTATCGTTTAGTCCTTAAATCTGTTCGCGACCAAATGATATGTTGTTACCAAGGATGACAACGTTTATCAAGCATAGGTCATTGTGTGCCATATAGGTTAGTTGTCCTCTTAACCAATGAGTGTGGAGACACTGGTATGGCATACAGGTGAGATGTAAGGGTACATCTACACTGAACGTGACCGACTCCGGAGCTATTTCTGCAGTCAAGATTTACTTCGATAGAATATGGGTATAAATATTTCTCCAACCTGAGACCGCCACAGTGACTTGCAAGCAACTCACTGCACTTAGTCACTAGACTACCTGAATTTTAATTCAGTGATGGAAGGCTGCTGGGTGTAGTCAAGTACTTGACTTGTCGGTGCATGTGTCAAGATGGGATTGACCATTCTAATTTAAGAGCTGTGTACAGTCATGTTTCAATTTAGCAAAATCTTGGCCAGGGTAGTCTTTGTGAGGAGTCACAGGACTGTTTGAGTTGATCACGATTCAGATGATCTAATCAGGGTTGATAGTTTCACCCTGAGTCATCCTAAACACAGAGGTCAAAAGGATGAATTATACAGTAACCATATTCACATAGGTTTTGAGTGTTGCGATTGCGACCATTCGACCTGTCTGGTCGTTGGGTACCATTGCTAGATGGTCACTTCGATTAGTACAGAAATTGGTTCCTGTGCTACTGGCTTAGGTTCGAACCTACAAAATCACACACATTAGAGGTTCCTATCTGATCTGATAGCTGGTGAAGAGTCCTTCATGTCTGAGATTCTGTGATCGAGAATCAGGATTCTCTGATCATGAATTCCACACATTTTGGGTATCGGGGTCAAGAGTCCCACTGGTTTAGGACTCTTCGATCAGGGTTACATATCGATGAATTCTGATGCCCGATTACCCATCAAATTTGGACTCAATATTTATGAGAGATTTAATTAGTAATTTGATCGCTAATTAACTCAATTTGATTGCATAATTAATTTTGGATCAAGTCAAATTGAATTGGATTCAGTTGGGTTTGACCCGATTAGGTTAAGAGTTGACCTAATCGTCGAGATGGTTTGGTCCCTGATATGATCAGGGGTTGGGCTTAATCAATTCTTGATTTGATTAAAATTTTATTGAGCCTAATTAAGCCTAATTAAGTTGGGTTTAAATTAGTTTAATTGGGCCTAACTTAATTGGTTCAATTAGGTTGGTTTAAATAATGAAACCACCTTGACCCATTCTCCCTGCGCCACCTCACTTCCACTGTGCCCATTTGAATTCACGAGAAGGAAGTTCTCATGAATTTTTCCTCACGCAAAGCCCTTCTCATGCCCTACTTTAATGTGCCAAATGAGTGGATAAAGATGATTAGTTGGCCATTCAAATTCAAAATAAAAGTTTAAATTTGAATGAGCAACCAATCTTAGCGCCTTGACCTTATCCTATTTTAACGCCCCATTTATTACACGAAAAAATGTTTCTCATGAAATCACTCATGCACAAATTAAGCCACACCCTCCTCTTCTCACACCCTTAGTGGATAGGGATTAATTGGTTTCCATTTGAATTCAAAATTTAATTTGAATTCAAATGTACAATTACTCATCTTTATCCTCTCACATGGATAAGACGTTTGACATTGTTTTAAAAGGAGGAGAAGAGTGGGGCGTGTGCAAGAAAAATTTTGGAGAGAAAATCTAAGCATGAGGAATCCTTGTGTGCAAGGTAAAGGTCAATATCCTTCTGAGAGAAAAAGAAAGAAAAGAAAGAAAAAGTGTGCGCAGGGTTCCAGTGAGTTCTTCAGGGTTTCAGCCTGGAGTTTGAAAAGTGAGAAGGTGCGCTACGAGTGTCGTGAGCCCACCAAATTTTAGAAAAATCTTCAACATCCTCTCAAGCATGTTTGCTGATGATCTGGAGCATCTAAAGAATTGGCAGACATCGATCGAAGGAGTTCGATCAGAATCGGCCGTCGAAAGGGCTCTACAACGAGCTAGCACTCGTGAGGAGTCGATCAGACCGGGAGCTCGTGTGGACAATCCACAGAGGTCAGACACACTATGTGGCTATATCATGATGATCAGACTCTCCCGATGGTGATTAGATTACGGTGATCTACTATTCGTATAAAGGTATTGTGTTCTGAACACATTACAGTAGTGTTTACTATTCAAATTCGAATTTTAAATTTAAATGCATGCATACTATATATCATATTTATATCCTAGTGTAGGGTAAATTTTTATTAATTAATTAGATTAATTAATAATTTTCATTGTAAAATAGTGATTTTGAAAAAGTTTTAAAATTACCATTTTACCCCTGCACTGATTTTCCCCAGAAATGGTATCAGAGCGAGTTCTTAGATATGATATATATATTTGCATGCATAGATTAAGTTGTAATCTAAAAGTTTAAATTTGAAATTTGAAATTTAAAATTTAAAATTTGAATTTTGAATTTTGAAAGTTGTTCGAAATTCAAAATTCAAAAATTTGAAATTTGAATTTTGAAATTTGAAATTCAAAATTCAAAATTCAAAAATTTGAAATTCAAAATTTGAAATTTGAAATTTGAAATTCAAAATTTAAAATTCAAAATTTGAAATTCAAAATTTGAAATTCAAAAATTTGAAATTTGAAATTTGTTTGAAATTTGAAATTCAAAATTTAAAATTTGAAATTTAAAATTTAAATTTTGAAATTGGTATATTTAGATATATTTGATCCAAGTAGCAAGTAATCGAATTGGGTTGGTTGCCATGGTCGTCCGGTCATAGGAGAAAAGTAGGGTTTAAAGGCCCTCTCTTCCCATTCGATGGGGTCTCCTATGGCGGTAGGGGTGCCGATGTAATTATATCCCATGCAGATGAAGTAGCGAAAGAAATATTCATGATTTATTTTGATTGAGTTATTTTCTGTTATGTAATTAGCAATAGGATTGCTATTTATGAAATGTGCTGATCTATTTATGAAATGAGTCAACATATTTGGTGAATAGAAAATAAAACCTTTCAAATTTGAAAATTATTTTCGAAATGCCAAACCCTAACCTATCAGCCCAAATACTTAATTAAAAGAATTAAGTATTGTCTAATAGGTCTAAAATTATGAATTAAGACCTAAGACAATTGCATAAACTTGTGGGTCAATGGGTTAGATGGATTAGGTCCATAATTGGGTTAGACCTAAGGTTAACTTAAAGAAATAGACTAAATTAGAGTCATTGGTCAAATCTAATCAAAAGTTGAATTAGATTAGGTCAATGATACTCTAGACTCAACTCCAATAGTTGTAGTTGAATGGGTCCATGTCTTTAACTAGACCAAGATGGACTTAATTCATGGCTACGCGGTGGAACCCTATTTACTAAGTTGATCAAATTAAAACTAATGAACTGGTTGGTGTCTAAGGTAAGTTTGGCAGTTTGACCAGTGATTTTTAAGTGGGAGCTACTCATAGTGATTCGATCTCTGATGAGTTAATGGCTTATCCCAACCACTAATCTCACTTACCTGGCCAACCTGGTGAATTAGGTTTTGATTAGATCACTTGGTGATTAGGGCTCACCCATGTCATTAGGTAAATCAATTTGACTGATTTAGGTGCTCCTAATGCTAGCTTTAAGTAAATCCTTTTTTAATCTGACTTGGTGAAGTCAGTGGGAGGATTGAAATTGGCTGGATATTTTTTTCTCATCTATTCTTTAATAAAATCCTCAAAAAAAAAATATTAGGTCTTAAAAATGATTAAGTTATATTGATAACTAAGTCATAGCTTCCCATTAAGTGAGTGATAATGAGTCCATTAGTTTAATAATCATTGGAGGCCCAAAGGCCTGGTGCTTATTGACTAATGGAATTATCATTCATAGTATGATAATTTGGTTTGAGTCTTTTTGATGGTGGTTAGGTTGGCCGACCAAAGTCGGGCTTGATCATTTATTGGTCTGATTCATCAAGTCAAATCATGTTAATAGTTGGACCTAACCAGATTTTTTCAGTGGAGGCCAAAGCCTACTGATTAGGTTTTGGAGAAAAATTAATTACTAGAAGTTGTTTAGAGAAACAACTAGTTATGAACCTACCCATAGTTGCACATGGGATGACCAACCAAAGTTGGGCTCGTGTGTAGTCTGTGTGGATTCTAGTAGCCACTAAGGAATTAAAGTAATTCTTCGAATTGGAGGTTGAGGCTACCAATTCGTAAAAATACTGGAAGAAACTTTAGACTTAAGTCCGAGTCTTTAGTATTAATAATTTATATACTAATATAGGTCTGATTTTTTTTTATGCAGCTATGGCCACTACCCTTTCGCTCCGATCATTATTAGATAATGACAAGTTCATGGGACCTAATTTCCGTAGTTGGTATCAAAAATTAAAAATCATCCTTGAGCATGAGCGGATCCTTTATGTAGTAACGGATCCGGCACCTGAGGAGCCAGCCCCGAACGCTAGAGGGGTGGTCTGAGACACTTACCAGAAGTGGCTCAACGATCGCACCACCGTTTGGTGCATAATGCAAGCGGCAATGAATGATGAGTTCAGCCGCAGGTTCGAGAATGCCCAACCACAGGAGATGCTTCAAATGTTGAACGACTCCTTTGGCACGCCTGACGATGTTGAAAGGCACAAAACTAGTTGTGCCATTTTCAATGCTCAGATGAGGGATGGAGCCTCAGTCACTGATCATGTACTGTACATGATCGAAATGATTGAATGCCTAAGTAAACTGGGTTTTTCCCTGCACGAGCAGCTCGGTAAGGATGCGATCCTTAATTCTCTGTCCAAGTCCTACCTTCCCTTCCTTACTCATTTCCGAATGACAAAGCCTGCAGTGAACTACCACGGCTTGTTGGGGTTGCTGCAGAACTTTGAGAAGGATCACCAGCTCCATAAGGAGTCGGTAAATATTGTGGGAGGGTCTTCTTCTGGTCGTCGACCCTTTAAGAAAGGGAAGAAGAACAAGAAGAAGAAGAATAAGAAGGAGCAGCCGCATGCTGGGATGTCTGCACAGGGTCAGACCAAGAAGCGCAAGCCCGACCAGAGCCAGGCGAAGTGCTTCTTTTGCAAGAAGCAGGGACACTGGAAGAGGAACTGTTCTCTATACATTACCTCACTGGACCCGAACAGGCTGAAGATGAAGCACGGTACTTATATGATAACACCTTGCAACTTTTTCATTTGTGATACTACTGCTTGGGTATTGGATATCAGAAGCCCTTATCATATTTGCAATTCGATGCAGGGTCTGCAGGTCAGTAAGAGATTTGATGAAGGCGAGAGATTCTTGAACGTTGGAGATGGAAGCAAAGTTCCAGTTCTAGCATTAGGAATCATGAACCTTGTAATCAATTCTCGAAATATAATTCTGAGTGAATGTCACTATTGTCCAAGCTTTTTATTAAATATTATTTCTGTAGGCCTTTTGGCCATGAACGGTTATCAATTTTTAATAAAAGAAAATGTTTCCAATATCATTTTGAATGGTGTTACAATGTTTGTTGGATAATTTAATAATGGAATTTACTTTCTATCACAACCTGTTAATGTGGTTCAAACCTCCGGTAAATGCCCTAGAATAGATAATGTGTCAGAAGTCTACCTTTGGCACTGTAGGCTAGGTCATATCAATAAAAATAGGATAAACAGGTTGGCTCAAGAAGAAATTCTTGAAGTAGGTGATTATGAATCACTTCCAACCTGTGAGTCCTATCTTCTTGGTAAAATGACCAAGTCACCTTTTACTGAAAAAGGTGAGCGAGCCAGTGAACTCTTAGCTCTGGTACATTCTGATGTATGTGGATCTATGAGATCAAGTGCAAGAGGTGGATATTTCTACTTCATAACCTTCACAGACGACCTATTGAGGTATGGGTATGTCTATTTAATGAAGCATAAGTCGGAGTCATTTGAAATGTTCAAACTATTCTGAAATGAGATAGGAAAACACACTGGAAAGTGTATTAAAACTCTTCGATCTGATCGAGGAGGTGAATACCTTTTCAATGATTTTCTGACATATCTTGAAAAGAATGGGATTTTCTCTCAGTGGACACCTCCTGGAACACCACAGCATAATGGTGCGTCTGGAAGGAGGAATCGGACCTTGTTGGACATGGTTTGATCCATGATGGAGTTTGCTGGTCTACCGATCTCCCTTTGGGGATATGCGCTCGAATCGACTTGTTACCTTCTAAATAGGGTTCCGAGTAAGTCTGTAACCAAAATACCATATGAGATATGGATAGGACGTAAGCTAGTACTCTCACACCTTAGGGTTTGGGGATGTTCGACTTATGTTAAATGTTTAATTATGGACAAGCTTGGACTTAGGTCTGACAAGCGTAATTTTATAGGGTACCCAAAAGAGACCAAAGGGTATTACTTCTACCTAGCTGATGAGCAAAAAGTGTTTGTCAGCCTTAAGATAATCTTTTTGAAAAGTGAGTTCCTTGGTGAAGGGACTGTTGCCTCTAAGGTCGAACTTGATGAAATTCGATAGGTGAAAAATCCGACGCAAGTTGCTGAACCTGAACCGAATTTGATTAGATCAGATCTGGAGCCCATTGTTCAAGCACCCTTAAGGCAATCTAGTAGAGTACCACGTCAACCGGACAGATACTATGGTTTCTTGATCCGGAATGATGATCCTATCGAACTTGATGAAAACGATGAGGATCCGATCACCTACATGGATGCAATGCAGAGACCCGACTCTGAGAAATGGCTAGAGGCTATGAAATCTGAAATGGAGTCCATGAAGGTCAACGATGTGTGGACATTGGTTGACCCACCCGAAGGAGTAAAACCCATAGGGTGTAAGTGGGTCTTCAAGAGAAAGAGGGGCACAGACGGAAAGGTAGAAACCTATAAAGCCCATCTGGTTGCCAAGGGATATCATCAACGTTATGGTATAGACTATGATGAGATATTTTTTCCTGTGGCAATACTCAAATCCATTCGGATTATGCTTGCGATAGCTGCCCATCTGGACTATAAAATCTGGCAGATGGATGTGAAGACAGCTTTCCTAAATGGAGAGCTGGATGAAGAGGTGTATATAATACAACATGAAGGATTCACATCCACTGATGAGTCTAAGGTGTGCAGACTACAGATGTCTATTTATGGACTTAAGCAGACATCCCAGAGTTGAAACATACATTTTGATAGGACGATCAAGATGTATGGCTTCGTTAAGAATGGAGAAGAGCCCTACATTTATAAGTGAGCTAATGGTCCAGTAGTAGTATTTTTTGTATTGTATGTGGATGACATTCTCTTAATGGAGAATGATATCCCAGCATTACAGGGAATAAAGATTAGGCTATCATCACAGTTCTCCATGAAGGATCTGGGAGAAGCTTCCTACATCCTAGGGATGAGAATCTATAGGGATAGATCTAAAAGGTTGCTTGGTTTATCCCAGTCTACGTACATAGATACTATGCTGAAGAGGTTCAGCATGGAGAATTTCAAGAAAGGCTATCTACCGATAGGCCATGGAATTTCTCTCTCGAAGAGGGATTGTCCGACAACACCTCAAGAGAGAGAGCGTATGGGTAGGATTCCATATGCTTCGGTAGTGGGATCTATCATGTACGCCATGACATATATACGACCAAATGTGACATACTCACTAGGGGTAGTGAGTAGATACCAATCTGATCCAGGGGAGAATCACTGGAAGGTTGTTAAAATCATCCTGAAGTATTTAAGAAATATTAAGGACCAGTGGCTTATTTATGGTGAATCAGACTTGAGACTTATAGGGTTTACAGACTCTAGTTTTCAGTCTGATCACGATGACAGCAAAAGTGTGTCGGGATTTATTTTTACGCTTAATGATGGGGCTATCTACTGGAAGAGTTTCAAGCAACACACAGTGGCTGATTCAGTTTGCGAGGTGGAGTATGTCGCTGCATCAGATGCTGCCAAAGAAGCGGTGTGGCTGAGAAAATTCGTCATCGAGCTTGGAGTAGCACCCTCCCTTGTTGGTCCAGTTTTGCTCTACTGTGACAGCTCTGGAGCCATTGCTCAGGTGAAGGAACCCAAGGCACACCAGCGGATGAAGCATATTCTGTGCTGCTACCATCTCATCCGAAAAATTATGGATCGAGGTGACGTCGACCTTCAGAAGATCAATGGAGAGGAGAATCTGGCCGACCCATTCACTAAAGCCATTGTGGTGAAGGAGTTCGACGACTACAAGTCGAAGATGGGTATTAGATACTGCACCGATTGGGTTTAGGCCAAGTGGGAGATTGTTGGGAATAGTATCCCAAAGTCAATCATCAGTCTGTTGATGGTTGTACTCATTTTTGTATATATACATGAATTATGAATTAATAAAAATTATTTTGATACTTTTCATCATAAAATATTTCATCTTCTAATGAACTCCTATATTGTGGTGAAGTCCTTAGAACTGTTTAGACTCGACAAAGGAGGATTTGTCGTTTAGTCCTTAAATCTATTCACGACCAAATGATACGTTGTTACCAAGGACGACAATGTTTATCAGGCATAGGTCGTTGTGTGCCATATAGGTTGGTTGTCCTCTTAACCAATGAGTGTGGAGACACTGGTATGGCATACAGGTGAGATGTAAGGGTACATATGCATTGAACGTGATCGACTCTGGAGGTATTTCTGCTGTCAAGATTTACTCCGATAGAATATGGGTATAAATATCCCTCCGACCTGAGACCGCCACGGTGACTTGCAAGCAACTCACTGCACTTAGGCACTAGACTACCTGAATTTCTAATTCAGTGACGGAAGGCTACTGGATGTAGTCAAGTACTTGACTTGTCAGTGCGTGTGTCAAGATGGGATTAACCACTCCAGTTTAGGAGCTATGTACAGTCGTGTTTCAATTTAGCAAAATCTTGGCCAGGGTAGTCTTTGTGAGGAGTCACAGGACTGTTTGAGTTGAGCACGATTCGGATGATCTAATAAGGGTTGACAGTTTAACCCTGAGTCATCCTAAACACAGAGGTCAAAAGGATGAATTATACAGTAACCATATTCACGTAGGTTCTGAGTGTTGCGATTGCGACCATTCGACCTATCCGATCGTCGGGTACCATTGCTAGATGGTCACTTCGATTAGTACAGGAATTGATTCCTGTGCTACCGGCTTAGATTCGAACCTGTAGGGTCACACACATTAGAGATTCCTATCTGATCTGATAGCTGGTAAAGAGTCCTTCATGTCTGAGATTCTGTGATCGAGAATCAGGATTCTCTGATCATGAATTCCACACATTTTGGGTATCAGGGTCAAGAGTCCCACTGGTTTAGGACTCTTCGATCAGGGTTACATATCGATGAATTCTGATGCCCGATTATCCATCGAATTTGGACTCAATATTTATGAGAGATTTAATTAGTGATTTGATCACTAATTAACATAATTTGATTGAATAATTAATTTTGGATCAAGTCAAATTGAATTGGATTTAGTTGGGTTTGACCCGATTAGGTTAAGAGTTGACCTAATCATCGAGATGGTTTGGTCCCTGATATGATCAGAGATTGGGCTTAATCAATTTTTGATTTGATTAGGATTTTATTGAGTCTAATTAAGCCTAATTAAGTTGGATTTAAAATAGTCTAATTGGGCCTAACTTAATTGGTTCAATTAGGTTGGTTTAAATAATGAAACCACCTTGACCCATTCTCCCTGCGCCACCTCACTTCCACTGTGCCCATTTGAATTCACGAGAAGGAAGTTCTCATGAATTTTTCCTCACACAAAGCCCTCCTCATGCCCTACTTTAATGCGCCAAATGAGTGGATAAGGATGATTAGTTGGCCATTCAAATTCAAAACAAAAGTTTAAATTTGAATGAGCAACCAATCTTAGTGCCTTGACCTTATCGTCTTTTAATGCCCCATTTATTACACGAGAAAATATTTCTCATGAAATCACTCATGCACAAATTAAGCCATGCCCTCCTCTTCTCACACCCTTAGTGGATAGGGATTAATTGATTTTCATTTGAATTCAAAATTTGATTTGAATTCAAATGTACAATTACTCATCTTTATCCTCTCACGTGGATAAGATGTTTGACATTGTTTTAAAAGGAGAAGAAGAGTGGGGCGTGTGCAAGAAAAATTTTGAAGAGAAAATTTGGGCGTGAGGAATCCTTGTGTGCAAGGTGAAGGTCAATATCCTTCCGAGAGAAAAAAAAAGAAAACAAAGAAAAAATGTGCGCAGGGTTTCAGTGAGTTCTTCAGGGTTTTAGCCTGGAGTTCGAAAAGTGAGAAGGTGAGCTACGAGTGTCGTGAGCCCATCAAATTTTAGAGAGATCTTCAACATTTTCTCAAGCACATCTACTGATGATCCAGAGCATCTGAAGAATTGGCAGACATCGATCGAAGGAGTTCGATCAGAATCAGCCGTTGAAAGGGCTCTACAATAAGCTAGCACTCGTGAGGAGTCGATCAGATCGGAAGCTTCGTGTGGACGATCCACGGAGGTCAGACACACTGTGTGGCTGTATCATGATGATCAGACTCTCCCGACGGTGATCAAATTACAGTGATCTACTATCCGTACAAAGGTATTGTGTTCTGAACACATTACAGTAAAGTGTTTACTGTTCGAATTCGAATTTCAAATTTAAATGCATGCATGTTATATATCATATTTAGATCCTAATGTAGGGTATTTTTTTATTAATTAATTAGATTAATTAATAATTTTCACTGTAAAATAGTGATTTTGAAAAAGTTTTAAAATTACCATTTTACCCCTGCACTGATTTTTCCCACACTTGTCACACCACATAACGTAGTTCTCAAAATCTTTTGCATAGTCGACCAATAGTATCCCCACCGAAGAAGCTTATAAGCCAATGCTCTCTTTTCAATATGACTCCCACAAATGCCTACATGCACCTCTCTAAGTGCATAGTCAGCCTCAGATGGTCATAGGCATTTGAGGAGGGACAATGCATAGGACCACTTGTACAGCTTCCTTCATGAAAAAGATATGTGAATGACTGATATTTTATCTTTTGAGCCTCCTTTCAATTGGTGGGTAGCACCCCATCTTTAAGATAGCTGATCAGTGGATCAATCTAGGAGGGTTCCTTGTCCATCTGCATTACGATCATTAGCTCTTTGATGCTCGATCGGCCCATCATTTCGAAAATAGCTTTCTGAGGCAACTCAGGTGGCGCCGACGTCGCCAGCTTAGACAATAAGTCGACCCTAAAGTTCTCCGACCTGGGTATCTATTGGATTTCAAATTTATTAAATATGGATGCCAAGTCTCTAATCTTCTAGTGGTATGTTATCATGTTCTTTCTTTGGGCCTCATACTTGCCCTGAATATGTTCGACGACCAGCTGGGAAGCACTGTAAGCCTTCAAGTTTCGTATCCCCAATTCTCTGGCTATTCCGAGCCCTACGGCCAATGCTTCATATTTAATCTCATTATTTATTGCTAGAAAATTGAAGTGTAAGCCATACTTGACTACTATCCCTTTTGGATCTGAGAGGATCAGTCCCACTCCAGATCCAGCAGAGTTAGATGAGGCATCTACGTACATCACCCAGGAATCGATACTAGTTTTTGAAGAGCCTTCATCAGTTGAGATATGTGGCTCGGCTTCTTCCTTCTTAGCTAGCTCATCTGGTATGGTGCACTTGACCATAAAGTTGGGCAAGACCTGTGGTTTGATGGATGGTCGAGGTTGGTACTGAATGTTGAACTCAGAAAGCTAAATCACCCATTTTGCAATCCATCTGGATATATCTGGCTGATGGAGGATGCTCTTTATAGATTGGTCTATCAGAAGAATGATGGTGTGAGCTTAGAAATAAGGTTGGAGCTTCTGAGCCATAATAAGGAGAGCATAAGCCAATTTCTCCAACATTGCATATCGAGTCTTTATTGGAAAATGTGTCCCAAAGCCAATCGTTAGACGATTATGCTCATCTTGTAAATTGTATATGAATTTTTATTAATAAAAATTATTTGATATTTTCATTACAAATTGATCATCTTTGAACTTCTATATTGTAATGAAGTCCTTAGGACTATATATATTAATCGACAAACGAGGATTTGTCGTTATGTCTTTAAAATTATTCGCGACCAAATGATACGCTGTTACTAGGACGATAGCAATATCTAGTGTAGGTTGTTGTGTGCTATATGAGTTAGTTATCTTCTTAATCAAGGAGTATGGAGGTACTATTATGATATGCAGATGGAATGTAAGAGTACATTCGTATCGAACGTGACCATGTGCCGAGCACTCTGCTGTAAAGAGTAGCTTGTGAAGGGTATGCATATAAGTTTCCCTCCGATCTGAGACCATCACAGTGATTTATAAGTAACTCACTGTACTTTAGTACCAGACTATTTGAGTTTCTAACTTAGTGACAGAAGGATACTAGGTGCAGTCAAGTATTTATCAAGTCGGTGTGTGAGTCAAGATGGAATTGACCCCTTTGAATTAGTAGGAGATATGCATTAGTATATTTTATTTAGCAAAACCTTGGCTAGAGTAATCCATGAGATGGATTTGAAAGGTTGAAATATAGTGTGATTAACTTAATTAGAGTTGACAGTTAAATCCTAAGTCACCTTGAGCATTTGGATCAAATGGTTGAATTATACGGTAACCATACGTTAGTAGGTTCTAGAAGGTTGCTTTGCAACACTTCGATCCATCCGATCATCGGGTCATCATTGCTAGATGATTACATCAATTGGTATAAAAAGTTATTTCTATGCTACTAGCTTAGATTCGTACTTATGGGATCACCCGCATTAGAAGATTTGATCGGATCTGATGGCTAAAGAGTCCAATTGGATTGTGACTCTGGTGAAGAGTCCTACCTGGACTAAGACTCTGTGGAAGAGTCCCACTGGGACTGAAACTCTATCATTTATGAAAAATTAATTAGTAATTAGATTATTAGTTAACTTAGTTTGATTGAGTAAAGAGCTTTGGAACAAGTCTAATTGAATAAGATTCAGTTTGACTCAGATTGGGATTGATATGATCAAATCCGATTACAAAGAAAATTTGATCCTAGTTCGATCAGGATTTGGACTTAGCTAATTTCTAATTGGGTTAGAAATTTGATGATATATTTAAATTTTTAATTAGAATAGATTCAATTCTATCAGTGGTTTCAATCCAAATTTGATTTAGATTAGAATTGAATTAGAAATGAAGAATCCAAGTCAGACTAGGACTATATCCTTATCTTTTGCATCACATCTAGATCCATGCCAATTTCTTCATGCCTAATTGGATTTGGATTGTGATTTTTGATGTCATGAGAGAGAATCTAATAAGGGTGGTTGACTATAGCTGATGAGTCATAATATTATCTCTTTCCTAATTCAAATGCAATCCGAATTAGAGATAAGATGCAGACTAAGAAAGAGATTTTTCATATATGATATATTATTGATACCATATTATATTTTTTTATTTTTTTTGAGACATTTTTTATAATATGAGACTCTATATTTTTTCTCCATATTCTAATAATTTTTTTAGAATTTTTGAGGATGCCAAAAAGGGGTTTTGGCATTGATTCATGGCATCCTTTCTTAGAAAATCCTAATTCCTAGTCTATAAAAAAGGGACCCCTCTCTTGGATGTCCCATGATCAATTCTCTCATAGATTTTTTATTTTTAGAGCTTTTTCTCCTCCTTCTCTCTTCCTCCTCCAGATCTCCTATCACTTTGAAGTATCCAAGGTGCTTGTAGAAGAAGAAAGAGGTCAGCTATCGAAGTTATTCGTAGACTAGCATCTCCGAGCCCTTGATCTGTGCCAGTCTTCGCATGGATTTTTTTATAGAGGCCAGATGACTTTGTATGGTTGTGAGTAACCTGAGAAATACCTTCTCTAATTGTTGGATCAGAGGAGATTAAGATCAAAATTTGTTTGGTAACGATCTCTAACTTATTTTGATTCCTATGGTAAATCTAATAGTTAGATCTAGAATTTCAACATCGATGAGATCGATGTGATTTTTATTTTTAGATCTAAAGTATATATTTTTTATATCAAAGATCTTGATGTGATAGTCTAAGATTAAATCTTATACATATGATTATAATTAAATTATTTAATTTATTATTTTTATTGTACAAAATTTTTTAATTTTATGTACTGCACTATCGCAAATTTTTTTCAACTGATATCAGAGCCATGTTGTTTTGATATGAATTAATATGACTTTAGATCTAATTTTTTATTATTAGATCTGATTATTTATGTTTTAGATTAGATCTAAATTAATTTATTTTTAGATTTGATTATTATTTATTTAGATTAGATATTCTGAGTAGCAAAATATTCAGATTGGATAATCACCAGGTCGTCCGGTCATAAGAGCAAGTAGGATTTCATGATCCTCTCCACTTATTCAATGGGGTGCTCTTTATAACATGCAGCAGTGCCACTAAGAGGTCCCATGAAGAAGAAAGTGAAAAGAAAAAAATTTACTTTCTCGCAAAATCCTAGATCTTGAAACCCTAGGTGTTGTTGTATGTGATGCAAATTGTAAAGATAGTTAGTTACATCTAATTTTATTTAGTCAAAATTATTTTGATCTAAAATCATAAAAAAATTTAGATTTGATTTAAAAAATTTTATGACTTGAGGTAAAAAGTTTACATGAAAAATTATTTTCGAAGCCTTAACCATATTGATGCAAAACTTAATTGAGAATTAAGTATCAAACTGCTTGGATATAGAATTATGATTTAGATCTAATGATATTGCATAAAACATGGGGCATGGGTTAGCTTAAATCAAGTTCTTCTCTTTAATTGGGTTAGACCTAAGGTTAAAATCAAAAAATTGATTGACCATGTAGAGAAATTGATTAAGTCTAACCAAATATTAAATTAGATTAATTGGGGTTTCTCTAGTACAATAGTTGTAGATGGTCAAGTTCATATCTTTGATTAGACCAAATAGACCTTGATTGTGGCTCAGTCGTTAAATCCAAACTATTAGGTTGGTCAAATCGAAATCAGTTAACCAATTGGTGTCTAAGGTAAGTTTGGCATTTTGATCGGTGGTTTTTAATTGGGAGCGGTTTACGTGGTCATTTCGATGGTGTCAAGGCAAGCTTAGCAGATCCTTCCATCGATCTCAATTACCTGGCCAATTTGGTAAACTAAATTTTGATTAGATCGCTAAGTGATTCGAGCTAGCCTATTCTATTAAGGTTGATCAGTGTGATTGATCTAGGTGCTAGTTCAATCAGCATGACCTAACCCGATTCAGTGATTTGGTGAAGTCAGTGGGAGGATTTGAAGGAACCAGATCTAGGGTTTCAAGGTTAGATCTTGAAACTTTTTCAAGATCATGCAGCAGAAGACTAAAATAAATCAAAATTTATTTTCTAAAATCAGAGAATCTCTAGATCTAAGATCCTATTACATGATTATTACATAGCATTAAATCAGAAATTAAAATATATATATACAGCATGAACTACATGTTGATCATATCAACATGTTTCTATACCACATCTAATGTATGTATTAAATAGTAGATCAGATCTATTACCTTGCAAGTTAGACATTCTAACCTCGTTGATCCGGGCTTGAGGATGATGTTGCAAGCCACACACGCATCCGGCCTCTAGGAGTTATCCACACGAGCCCACGAATCTCGATCAGAAGTCCTGCTTCAGGAAATCAGCACAGTATGCTAGTACTGCGCTGATCCTTCTTTGATGGTTGATCAGGTGCCTCCTACTTCTTGATTTGGACTCTTCCAAAGATGAAAAGTAGGAGGAGGAGTTTCAAATCTGAGATGCTCTCAGAAAACTCAAGATGGAGGGAGGAAAGATATGAAAACAAACAATCCTAGAAGAAGACCCTCTTCTTCTTCTCATTTCTCTCTCTAGACATCCTATCTTGTGTCTATTATATCTCCATGATCCAAAGGTCTTTATCTCTGATTTTGGATGGCACAAAGTTCTCTCAAATTTCTATCTTCTCTAAAAATTTCATGAAGAAACTCATTTTATACAGAGAGATATGATAGAGTCCTTGTCTAGATCAAATACCTAGTCAAGACTTATCCAAACATGGCAAGATAAGGGGCACCCAACACTTGAGCACCTCCTCCTTATTTTTGTGCATGGATCATCAGCAAAGGGTACACAATGTGTATCTTAGAAACCATAAAAATTCTAAAACAAAATTTGGATAAATTTGATGCAAAATTGAAAGGGTTTTGAATTTCTAAAACTCTATCTCATAGAATTCGAAATCCAAACTTATTCCTCTTTGATTTGATCCAAACCACCTTCCATGTAAGAAAGAAGAGAGGAAACCTTTTGTGAACATGGGAGAGACCTGGGAGAGGCCTTTTGTTGCATAAAATAAGAGGAGATTGGCATTGAATGAGAGAGAGGGTGTGGGGAAGGCTTATGTGGCGCAAGGTGGAATCCTAGTCTTACTAGGATTCTATCTTATGACTTGTTTTAATTTGGTTTCTCAAACCAAATTAAACCAAAATTAGATCAACCCAATTAAAATAGGTCTTAACCTAATTAAAAATTTAATTTAATCAGATTAAATTAGATTTAAATCTGATTTAATTTTTTAATCAAATTAGAAATTAGATTGACCCAAGTTCTAGTTGAACTAGGACTAGTTTTTTCTTGCACTTGGCTTATCCAATAAACCAATTGAACTTGATCCAATCAAATTCAAATCAAATATAATTAAATTATATTTAATTAGACTTAATCTCAGCCCATTGGCTTAATCAAATTAAGCCAATTAGCAATCGAATTGCTAATCGATCCTCCTGCAACACTTGCATTGGGTTAAATGTCAATCGTATTGATCATTTAACCCTAGAATGATTCTTAATCATTGATCAACCATCCGATCAGATCATTAACTCTAATGTGTGTGACCTCATAGGTCCGAACCTAAATCGATAGCATAAAAATAAATTTATGTACCAATCGAAGTGACTATTTAGCAATGGTACCCGACGACCGGATAGGTCGAATGTGTAGAACAACATCCTTAGAACCCATGCGGATATAGTTTTCATATAATTCATCCCCTTGACCAAAATAATCATAGGACATCCCAAAGTTCAACTATCAACTCTGATCAGGTTGTCCACATTGTATTTCAAAATATCAAATCCATCTGATGGATTACCCTGGCCAAGATTTTGCTAAATTGAAATACAGCGACTCATTCTTCTCCAACTCTTGGAGTGGTCAATCCCATCTCGATCACACTCTGACTTCGCAAGTACTTGACTGTGCCCAAAAGCCTTTCATCCCTGAATTAGAAATTCAGTTAGTCTAGTATCAAAGCATAGTGAGTTGCTTGCAAGTCACTAAGGCGATCTCCGATCTAAGAGACACTTATACCTATATCCCATCAGAGACATTCTCGACAGTAGAATACTCTGGAGTTGGTTATGTTCAATGA
The DNA here is from genome assembly GCF_000442705.2 of Elaeis guineensis. Classification (NCBI taxonomy): domain Eukaryota; kingdom Viridiplantae; phylum Streptophyta; class Magnoliopsida; order Arecales; family Arecaceae; genus Elaeis; species Elaeis guineensis. The sequence continues at coordinate 40,189,080 of NC_026004.2, read as the reverse complement.
TGATATACCAGTATATCTCACCTGTATGCCATACCAGTGTCTCCACACTCTTTGGTTAAGAGGATAACCAACCCATATGGCCTACAGCGACCTATGCTCGAAAGAAGCTGTCGTCCTTATTAACAGCCTATCATTTGGTCGTGAAGTATTTTAAGGACTAATCGATAAATTCTCTCTTTATCGAATCTAAATAGTCCTAAGGACTTCATCATAACAACGGAGTTCATTAGAAGATGAAAGCTTATGATAAAAATATCAAATATATTTTATTTATTAACAAATCAATTACAATACTTGGTTGCTCAACCATCAACAGCTTGACGATTGGCTTTTTGGGACACATTTTCCAACAACTCCCACTTGTCCTAAAGTCACTTGGCACAGTATCTAATACCCATCTTTGACTTGTGGCTGTCGAACTCCTTTATCGCCAGGGCTTTAGTGAAGGGGTCGGCCAGGTTCTTCCTTCCGTCGATCTTTTGAAGGTCGACGTCATCTCGATCCATGATATCTCAGATCAGGTGAAAGCGATGCAAGGTGTGCTTCATCCGTTGATGTGCTTTGGGTTCCTTCGCCTGAGCTATGGCACCAGTGCTGTCATAGTAGAGCAGGACCGGACCATCGAGGGAGGGTGCTACTCCGAGCTCGTTGATGAATTTTCTCAGCCACACAGCTTCCTTCGTGGCATCCAATGCTGCGATGTACTCCACTTCACAAACAGAGTCCGCCACAGTATGCTGCTTGAAACTCTTCCAGCAGATAGCTCCACCATTCAGAGTAAAGATATAACCCGACATGCTCCTGCTGTCATCATGGTCAGATTGAAAGCTAGAGTCTGTGAACCCCACAAGTTTCAGATCTGACTCACCATAAACCAACCATTGGTCCTTAGTGTTTTTCAAATACTTAAGGATGGCTTTAACCACTTTTCAGTGATTTTCTCCAGGATCAGATTGGTATCTACTCACTACTCCTAGTGAGTATGCCACATCTGGTCTTGTACATGTCATGGCATACATGATAGATCTCACGGCTAAAGCGTATGGGACTCTACTCATACGCTCTCTCTCTTCAGGAGTTGTCGGACAATCCTTCTTAGAAAGAGAAATTTTATGGCCTATTGGTAGATAGCCCTTCTTAGAATTCTCCATGCTGAACCTCTTTAGCACAGTGTCTGTGTACATAGACTGGGATAACCCAAGTATCCTTTTAGATCTATCCCTATAGATCTTCATCCCTAGGATGTAGAATGCTTCACCCAAGTCCTTCATGGAGAACTGTGATGACAACCAAACTTTTATTCCTTGTTGTGCGGGGATATCATTCCTGATTAAGAGAATGTCATCCACATACAAGATAAGGAATACCACAACTGGATCATTTACCTATTTATAGATGCAGGGCTCTTCTCCATTCTTAATGAAGCCATATATTTTGATCACCTTATCAAAATGCATGTTCCAACTCCGAGAAGCTTGCTTCAATCCATAAATGGATCTCTAAAGCTTGCACACCTTGGACTCATTGTGGATGTAAACCCCTCAGGTTGTATCATATACACCTCTTCGGTCAGCTCTCCATTCAGGAAAGCTGTCTTTACATCCATCTGCCAGATCTCATAATCTAGATGGACAGCTATTGCAAGCATTATCCGAATAAATTTGAGCATTACCACAGGAAAAAATATCTCGTCATAGTCAATACCATAACGTTGACGATACCCCTTGATTACCAGACAGGCTTTATAGGTCTCCACCTTTCCGTCTGCGCCCCTCTTTCTTTTGAAGACCCATTTACACCAAATGGGTTTAACCCCTTTAGGTGGGTCAACCAATGTCCATACATCGTTGACCTTCATGGACTCCATTTCAGATTTCATAGCTTCAAGCCATTTCTCAGAATCAGATCTCTGCATTACATCCATATAGGTGATCGGATCCTCATTATTCTCATCAAGTTCGATGGGATCACCGTCTCGGACCAAGAAGTCATAGTATCTGTCCGGCTGATGCGGTACTCTATCGGATCGCCTTAATGGTGCAGGTACATTGGGCTTCGGATCTGATCTAATCATATCCGACTCAAGTTCAGCTATTGGTGTCGGTCCTTCTACCTGTTGAACTTCATCAAGTTCAACCTTAGAGGCAACAGTTCCTTCACCAAGAAACTCTTTTTCTAAAAAAATTACCTTAAGACTGACGAACACCTTTTGTTCATTAGCATGGTAGAAAAAATATCCTTTTATCTCTTTGGGGTACCCTATGAATGAGCATTTGTCAGACCTAGATCCAAGTTTGTCTGTGACTAATCGTTTGACATAGGTCGGGCACCCCCAGACCCTAAGGTGTGAAAGTGCTGGCTTACGTCCTGTCCATATCTCATATGGAGTCTTAATTACAGACTTACTTGGAACCCTATTTAATAGATAACAGATCGATTCACGTACATATCCCCAGAAGGATATCGGCAAGCTAGCAAAACTCATCATGGATCGGACCATGTCTAATAGAGTCCGATTCCTCCTTTCAGACACACCATTATGCTGTGGTGTTCCTGGAGGAGTCCATTGGGAGAGAATCCTATTCTCTCCTAGATATGTGAGAAACTCACTAGAAAGGTATTTCCTCCTCAATCAGATCGAAGAGTTTTAATACTCTTTCCAATTTGTTTTTCTACTTCACTTCAGAATCGTTTGAACATTTCAAATGAATCTGACTTATATTTCATCAGATAGACATATCCATATCGGGATAGGTCATCCGTGAAAGTTATGAAGTAGAAATATCCACCTCTAGCACTAGTGCTCATGGGCCCGCATACATCAGTATGTACTAGGCCCAAGTGCTCAGTAGCTCTCTCACCTTTTCCAGTAAAAGGTGACTTGGTCATTTTACCAAGAAGACAGGACTCACAGGTTGGAAGTGATTCACAATCACTGACTTCGAGGATTCCCTCTTGAGTCAACCTGTTTATTCTATTCTTGTTTATATGACCTAGCCTATAGTGCCATAAGTAGATATCTGACACATTATCTAATCTAGGGTGCTTGCCAGTTGAATAGACTATATTAACAAGTTGTGATAACATATACACACCATTGTTCAAATGTCCACAAAAAATAGTAACACCATTCTTAATGATATTACAAATTTATTTCTTTATTGAAATTTTATAATCATTTTTGGCCAGAAGACCTACAGAAATGACATTTAGAAAGAAACTGGGACAGAAATGACAATCATTAAGAACAACGATATGGGATTCAAATACAAGTTTCAAGATTCCTAATGCTAGAATTGAAACTGGTCTTCCATCTCCAACGTTCGGGAACCTCTCGCCTTGCTCGAATCTCCTACTGACCTGCAACCCCTGCAATAAATTGCAAATATGGTAAGGGCTATCGGTATCCAATACCCAGTCAGTTAATCACAAATAGAGAAATTTCAAGGAGTTATCATATAAATACCTTGTCCAGCAATAACTTGCTACTTTCTCTGCCTGTTCGGGTCTAGGGAGGCAATGTACTGGGGATAGTTCCTCTTCCAGTGCCCCCGCTTCTTGCAAAAGAAGCATTCAGCTTGACTCTTATCGGGTTTGATCTTTTTGGTCTGACCCTGCATGATACAGCACTTTTCTTAGATTCACTTTATGTGGAAACAAATAATTAGTTGCTGGAAACTTGAGTCTATGTCACACAAAGAATGGTTATCATTACATGATTGATAGCAACCATCAACGGGCTCATGATTGGTCAAGTTTCCATATTTGTTTCAAATGTTCAATTTCGAATTCAAATTTCAAATCTTAAGTACATCTAACATCTGTTTTCCACGTTTAACACATGCTTTGCTTCTTTGCTTTTAGCACATCATTTTCTCTTTGGTTTTGTCACATGTTTTCTCCCTTTTTTTTCTTTTTTTTTTGATGATTTTCAAAATTGATTTCAGTTTTTTTATGTGTTTTAAAGTATGCGTTGGGTACATTTCTTGCTCCCTTCTGACCTCTCATGAATGAGTACAAGTCCATTTGACAACCATCCAAGTGTATCCACCTTAGAAGAGTCTAAATAGAGGTTTGGTTGTGCACCCGAGGAAGTGCATCACCAACCTTGTGTCCGAATGGGAGCGTAAAATTTCTCTAAAACCTCATTTTGTGTGTCCCAGTCTCGTCTTCAGAGCTAAATAACATTTATTTTCAGATCCATTCTATATCTCTAGCTTCTACATCACTTCGATTGGTACAAAAATTAGTTTCTATGCTACCGATTTAGGTTCAAACCTATGAGGTCACAAATATTAGAGTTCACGATCCTATCAGATGGTTGATCAATGCTTAAGAATCATTTTAGGGCTAAACGATCAATATGATTGACATTTAACCTAGTGCAAGTGTTGCAGGAGGATCGATTAGCAATTCGATTACTAATTGACTTAATTTGATTAAGCCAATAGATTGAGATTAAGTCTAATTAAATATGATTTAATTAAATTTATTCTGAGCTTGATTGGATCAAGTCCAATTGATTTATTGGATAAGCCAAGTGCAAGAAAAAACTAGTCCTAGTTCAATTAGGACTTGGGTCAAACTAATTTCTAATTTGATTAAAAAATTAAAATAGATTTAAATCTAATTTGATCTAACTAAGTTAGATTCTTAATTGGGTTAAAACCTATTTTAATTAGGTTGATCTAATTTTGGTTTGATTTGGTTTGACAAACCAAATTAAAATAAGTCATAAGATAGAATCCTAGTAAGACTAGGATTCTACCTTGCGCCACATAAGCCCCCCACGCCCTCTCTCTTATTCCATGCCAATTTCCTCTTATTTTGTGTGACAAAAATCCTCTCCCAGGTCTCCACCATGCCCAAAAGGTTTTCTCTTTTCTTTCTTACATGGAAGATGGTTGTGGATCAAATCAAAGTAGGAATAAGTTTAGATTTCAAATTCTATGAGATAGAGTTTTAGAAATCTAAAACTCTTTCCTATTTGCACTGATTTTATCCAAATTTTTTCTAAAATTTTTGGTACTTTTATGGCACTTGAAAGGTGCCCTTTTCTGTTGGTCCATGCATAAAAAGAAGGAGGGGGCACCCATGAGTTGGGTGCCCATTATCTTGCCATGTTTGGATAAACCTTGACTAGGTATTTCACCTAGACAAGGACTCTATCATATCTCTCTATATAAAATGAATTTTTTTATAAAAATTTTGTAAAAAATAGATCAAAGAGAGACCTTTAGGGTATCCAAAAATTAGAGAGAAAGAAGGTTGGGGCATGGAGATATAATAGACACAAGATAGAATGTCTAGAGAGAGAAAAGAGAAGAAGAAGAGGGTCTTCTTCTAGGGTTGTTGTGTTTATCTCTTTCCTTCCTCCATCTTGAGTTTTCTGAGAGTATCTCAGATCTAAAACTCCTCCTTCCACTTCTCATCTTTGGAAGAGTACAAATCAAGAAGAAGACGGCACCTAATCAACCATCGAAGAAGGATCAGGGCAATACTAGCATATTGTGCTGATTTTCTGGAGCAAGACTTCTGATCGAGATTCGTGGGCTCATGTGGATGACTCCTAGAGGCTGGATGCATGTGTAGCTCACATTATCATCCTCAAGCCCAAATCAGTAAGGTTAGAATGTCTAACTTGTAAGGTAATAGATCTGATCTATTGTTTATTACATACATTAGATGTAGCATAGAAATATGTTGATATGATCAACATATAGTTCATTCTCTATATGTTTTAATTTTTGATTTAATACCATGTAATAGTCATATAATAAGATCTTAGATCTAGAGATTATCTAATTTTATAAAATAAATTTTGATTTATTTTAGTCTTCCGTTGCATGATCTTGAAAAGGTTTCAAGATCTAACCCTGAAACCCTAGATTTGGTTCTTTCAATTGGTATCAAAGCCTAGGTTGTTCGTTACATGATTATTTATACATGCTTAGATTATTTTTTAGATTAGATCTAATTTATAATCTGATTATTAAATTTAAAATTAAAATTTTTAAATCAATCACGAACTGCAAGGTTATCCTGTTGTAAGGTTTACCCCTTACAGTGCAAAGGTTGTCCTAGTTCGTGTAGATCTATCTTTAATCATAAATTTGTTAGATGTGATCTAGATTAAATTTATAATTTATTAAATTTAAAATATATTTAAATCTAAAATAAAATTTTTTTGTTAATATAATCTACGCAAAGAACCATCATATTTTTGTCTGAAAAATTTGCGCAGTTTAAAGTTGAAATTGTTTCAATTACATGAACCTGTTTAGATTAGATCTAAAGTAGTTTCATGTTTATTTCATTTGCATCTTGATTATGAATTAAACATGCAACATGGTTGGTAGAATCATGTTGTAAACTTATTTTACAAACATGAAAATTATTTTCAAAAAGTCGAACCCTAACCCTCAGCCCAAAACTTAATTAAGAATTAAGAAGTTATTTTGATTAGGTTTTAGGATTATGAATTGAAGAACCTAAGACACAAACCATAACACATTGGGTTAACGGGTTAATGAGAATTAGGTCCATTAATTGGGTTAGACCTAAGGTTAGATTAAAGATAGACTTAATTAGAGAAGTGACTAAATCTAATCAATTGTTGTCTTAGATTAGGTCAGGATTCTCTAGATCATTACAATAGTTGTAGTTGGTCAAATCCATGTCTTTAACGAGAACCAAATGGACTTGATTCTTGGCTAAGCAGTTTAGCATGAACTGTTAGGTTGATCTAATCGAAACTAATTAAACCAGTTGGTGTCTAAGGTAAACCAGACCGATGATTTTTAATTGGGAGCCTACTTACCTGGCCATTTCTGATGGTGTCTAAGGCAAGCTTTGGCTGACCCTTCCATTGATCGAACTTACTTGGTCTCTTAGTGAAATTATATTTTGATCGGATCACTTGACTATTCGAGCTGACCCATGTCAGCTAGGTAAATCAGTGTGACTGATTTAGGTGCTCCTAAACCAGCCCTTTTAATGGTCTCCCTTAAGCTGACTTGGTGAAGCCAGTGGAAGGATCATGATAAGCTGGTTCATCTGACCTCATCCTCCAGATCATTTAAATCTTCTAAAATTATTAGGTCCTTAAAATGATAAAGTTATAAAGATAACTAAGTCATAGCCTCCCATTAAGGTGTTTGATAATGAGTCCATTAACTCAATAATCATTGCAGACCCAATGGCCTGGTGCTTGTTGACTAATAAAATTATCACTCATCATATGATGACTTGGAAGTGTCTCTCTAATGGTGGTTAGGTGAGCCAACCAAAATTAGACTTAATCATTCGTTGGTTAGATGCACCAAGTATGGTCATGTTAATGGTTGGATCTAACTGGATCCTTACAGTGGAGGCCAAAGCCTACTGATTAGGTTTCTGAGATAAAATTAAATTACTAAAAATTATTTAAAGAAATAATTGGTTATGAACCTATGCTTTAGATGTACATGGGTTAGCCAACTAAAGTTGGACTTATGTGTAGTCTAAGTGGATTCTAGTACCCACTAAAGAATTAGGATAATTCCTCGAATTTGAGGTAGAGGCTACCAATTCAAATAAAATAGTGAGAGAAAATTTTTGATTAAAGTCAAAATCTTTAGGTTTAATGAATCAATTACTAATTAGGTTATGATTTTTCTTTGAGCAGATATGGCCGCTTCCCTATCGCTCCGATCATATTGGACAATGATAAGTTGGTGGGACCCAACTTCGATAGCTGGTATCGAAAGTTGAAGATAGTTCTAGAGCATGAACGGATCTTATATGTGATAACGGATCCTACACCTGAGGAGCCAGCTGCCAATGCACGTGGAACAGTTAGAGATACTTACCAAAAGTGGCTCAGTGATCAGACCACGTTATGCTGCATCATGCTGGCTGCAAATTTGAGATGGCTCAGCCAAAGGACATGTTTCAAGTGTTGGAGGATGCTTTTGGCACACCTGATGACATAGAGAGGTACAAGACTAGTTGTGCCATCTTCAACACCAATATAAGAGATGGTGCCTCATGTAACATGATCGAGCTGATGGAGCGTTTGAGCAAGCTCGGCTTTTTCTTACATGAGCAGCTTGGGAAAGATGCAATACTGAACTCGCTGCCCAAGTCGTATCTCCCATTCCTCACTCATTATAGAATGACAAAGCCTGAAGTAAACTACCATGGGTTTCTGGGGTTGCTTCAGAATTTTGAGAAGGATCACCAACTCCATAAGGAGTTGGTGAACTTAGTGGGAGGTTCGTCTTCTGATTCTCGACCCTTTAAGAAAGAGAAGAAGAACAAGAAGAAGAAAGTGAAGAAGGTGCAAGTTCAAGCTTGGATATCAGTGCAGGGCCAGATCAGAAAGATCAAAACAGATAAGAGTCTATTCTACTAGCAAGCATCCTAGATTAGATAGTGTGTCAGATATCTACTTATGGCACTATAGGCTAGGTCATATAAACAAGAACAGAATAAACAGATTGACTCAAGAGGGAATCCTCGAAGTCAATGATTGTGAATCACTTCTAACCTGTGAGTCTTGTCTTCTTGATAAAATGACCAAATCACCTTTTATTGAAAAAGGTGAGAGAGCTACTGAGCTCTTGGGCCTAGTACATACTGATGCATGTGGGCCCATGAGCACAAATGCTAGAGGTGGATATTTTTACTTCATCACTTTCACAGATGATCTATCCAGATATGGATATATCTATCTGATGAAACATAAGTCGGATTCATTTGAAATGTTCAAACGATTCCAAAATAAAGTAGAAAAACAAACTGGGAAGAGTATTAAAACTCTTCAGTCTGATCGAGGAGGAGATATCTTTCTGGTGAGTTTCTCACATACCTAGGAGAGAATGGGATTCTCTCTCAATATACTCCTCCAAGAACATCACAGCATAATGGTGTGTCTGAAAGGAGAAATCAGACTCTGTTAAACATGGTTCGATCCATGATGGGTTTTGCCAACTTGTCGATATCCTTCTGGGGATATGCACTTGAATCAACCTGTTATCTATTAAATAGGGTTTCAAGTATGTCTGTAATTAAGACTCCATATGAGATATGGACAGGGCGTAAGCCAGCACTTTCACACCTTAGGGTCTGGGGGTGCCTGGCCTATGTTAAATGGTTAGTTACAGATAAACTCGGACCTAGGTCTAATAAATGCACATTCATAGGGTACCCCAAAGATTCCAAAGGATATTTTTTCTACTATGCTGATGAACAAAAGGTGTTCGTCAGCCTTAAGGCAACTTTTTTAGAAAAAGAGTTTCTTGGAGAAGGAACCGTTGCCTCTAAAGTTGAACTTGATGAAGTTCAACAGGTAGAAGGACTGACACCAACAGTTGAACCTGAGTCGGATTTGATTAGATCAGATTCGGAGCCCAATATACCTGCACCATTAAGGTGATCTAGTAAAGTACTGCATCAGCCGGATAGATACTACGGTTTCTTGATCCAGGACGGTGATCCCATCGAACTCGATGAGAACGATGAGGATCCGATTACCTATATGGATGCAATGCAGAGACCTGATTCCAAAAAATAGCTTGAAGCCATGAAATCCGAAATGGAGTCCATGAAGGTCAATGATGTATGGACATTGGTTGACCCACCTGAAGGGGTTAAACCCATTGGGTGTAAATGGGTCTTCAAAAGAAAGAGGGGCACAGACGGAAAGGTGGAGACCTATAAAGCCCGTCTGATTGCCAAGGAGTATTGTCAACGTTATGGTATTGACTATGATGAGATATTTTTCTCTATGGCAATGCTCAAATCCATTCAGATAATGCTTGCAATAGCTGTCCACCTAAATTATGAGATCTGGTAGATGGATATAAAGATAGCTTTCCTGAATGGAGAGCTGACTGAAGAGGTGTATATGATATAACCTGAGGGGTTTACATCCACAGATGGTTCCAAGGTGTGCAAGCTTCAGAGATCCATTTATAGATTGAAGCAAGTTTCTCGGAGTTGGAATATACATTTTGATAAAGTGATCAAAACGTATGGCTTCATTAAGAACAGAGAAGAGTCCTGCATCTATAAATGGGCAAATGGTCCAGTTGTGGTATTCCTTGTCTTGTACGTGGATGACATTCTCTTAATCGGGAATGACATCTCCGTACTACAGGGAATAAAAGTTTAGTTGTCATCACAGTTCTCCATGAAGGACTTGGGTGAATCATCCTACATCTTAGGGATGAAGATCTATAGAGATAGATCTAAAAAGATACTTGGGTTATCCCAGTCCACGTACATAGACACTGTGCTGAAGAGGTTCAGCATGGAGAATTTTAAGAAGGACTATCTATCGATAGGCCATGGAATTTCTCTCTCTAATAAGGATTGTCCAACAACTTTGAAAGAGAGAGAGCATATGAGTAGAGTCCCATATGCTTCGACCGTAGGATCTATCATGTATGCCATGACATGTACAAGGCCAGATGTGGCATACTCACTAGGAGTAGTGAGTAGATACCAATCTGATCCTGAAAAAAATCAATGGAAAGTGGTTAAAGCCATCCTTAAGTATTTGAGAAATACTAAGGACCAATGGTTGGTTTATGGCGAGTCAGATCTGAAACTTATGGGGTTCACAGACTACAACTTTCAATCTGACCATGATGACAGCAGAAGCGTGTCAGGTTATATCTTTACTCTGAATGGTGGAGTTCTGCTAGAAGAGTTTCAAGTAGCATACTGTGGCAGACTCTGTTTGCGAGGTGGAGTATATCGCAGCATCGGATACTGTGAAGGAAGCTGTGTGGCTGAAGAAATTCATCACCGAGCTCGAAGTAGCACCCTCCCTCGATGGTCTGATCCTGCTCTACTGTGACAGCACTAGTGCCATAGCTCAGGCGAAGGAACCCAAAGTACACCAGCGGACGAAGCATATTTTGCACCGCTTTCACTTGGTCTAGGAGATCATGGATCGAGGTGATGTCGACCTTCAGATGATCGACAGAAAAAAGAACCTGACCGACCCCTTCACTAAACCCTGGCGATAAAGGAGTTCAACAACCACAAATTGAAGATGGATATTTGATACTGTGCCGAGTGGCTTTAGGATAAGTGAGAGTTGTTGGACAATATGGCCCAAAAATCAATCGTCAAGCTGTTGACGATTAAGCAACCAAGTGTTATAATTGATTTGTTAATAAATAAAATATATTTTTTGGCATTTTCATCATAAGTTTTCATCTTCTAACGAACTTCATTGTTATGATGAAGTCCTTAGGACTATTTAAGTTCGATAAAGAGAGGATTTATCGATTAGTCTTTAAAATTATTTACGACCAAATGAAAGGCTATTAATAAAGACGATAGCTTCTATCGAGCATAGGTCGCTGTAGGCCATATGGGTTGGTTGTCCTCTTAATCAAAGAGTGTGGAGACACTGGTATGGCATACAGGTGAGATATAAGGGTACATCATCATTAAATGTGACCAACTCCAGAGTATTCTGCTATCAAGAATGTCTCTAATGGGATATAGGTATAAGTGTCCCTTAGATTTGAAATCGCCTCAGTGACTTGCAAGCAACTCACTGTGCTTTGGTACTGGACTAATTAAATTTTTAATTCAGCAATGGAAGGCTTTTGGGCACAGTCAAGTACTTGCAAAGTCAGAGTGTGATCGAGATGGGATTAACCACTTCAAGACTTGGAGAAGAATGAGTCACTGTATTTTAATTTAGCAAAACCTTGGCCAGGATAATCCATCAGATGGATTTGATATTTTGAAATACAATGTGGACAACCTAACCAGAGTTGACAGTTGAACTTTGAGGTGTCCTATGATCATTTTGGTCAAGGAAATGAATTATATGGAAACTATATCTATATGCATTCTAAGGATGTTGTTTTACACATTCGACCTATCCAATCGTCGGGTACTGTTGGGTATAAAATACCCCCCCGGTAGAAGTTTGGAAAAGACCGATCCTTCGGGGCTCTTCCAGCTCCCGACCTTGTATGTGGCACCTCTCCGAACTCCCTCGACCATCCGAACTTCTCCGATAATGGACTTCTGCGTTCACCCACCGGGCCGCCCCAAAGGCCCTCTGGGCCTCACTGACAGTCGACCTCCTACAGCAGCCAACCATTCCTCAAGTCTCTCCTGGACTTCTTTCGACCACGGACGACCCTACTCTGAACTTCTTTCGAGCTTCGTCAGCATCCGAGCTTCCCCAACAACGAGATTTCTACAGTAACCAGACTCCTTACAAGTTTCTACGATGGTCGATCGCCTTCCAGATCACGATCGAGCTCCTGCGAGAGCCGAACTTCTACTACGAATGGTCTACTCCGAACTCCTACAGTGGACTGTCTATCCCAGACGTCTACTGTAAGCAAATTCCATTCAAGCCTCTACTATAAACAAATTTCTTTCGAACTTTTACTATAGGTAGACTTCAACCGAGATACCCCGTAGCAAGTGGGCTCTGGATGAACTTCTACAGCGGGACACTACTCCGTGCTTCCACGACAACTAGTCCTCACCCGAGCTCCTATAATAAACGGCCCCCTTTCAACCTCTCACAAGAACCGAAGCCCGCCCGAACTTCTCCAGCGGATGGATTCCGGACATGCTTCTATAACGAACAACTCCAGCAACTAGGTCCCTACGATAGCCGATCGCCTCCGATATCTGCCGAGCCTCCCCAGCACTATCCAAAGTCCATCACCAGCTGACCTCCTGCCAGGCTCCCCATAAAATCAGACTTCCCCGATGGACGATCTTCGGATGAGCTTTCACATCAAATAAATCCCAGACGGACTTCTCCGGACTTCATCAACAAAAAATCTCCGTTCGAGCTCCTACAGTAGGTGACTCCCACCTGAAATGTCAGCATCCGAAGCATCCAACAATAGTAGATTTGTCAGCGACTTCGGAACATCCGAGCCTCTCCTAGAACGATGATATAAAGAGCCATTCTATTCCATCAGGCATCCCAATCAAGCTTCAGCCGATAGATCTGAGCTCTCTGGCAAGCCACAACAAGGGCCACTACCTTACTCCACTCACTACAATAGATTTCATGCGGTTCCACCACTCTCTGACAAGCCACGACAAGAGCTGCCATCCTGCTCCACTCTCTGCAACAGATTCCATGCAGCTTCACCACTCTCTGGCAAGTCCCGACAAAGGACACCACTCCACTCTCCGCAACAAGCTCCATGTGGCCCAGAACGACCCCTGATGCCACTACTCTCCATAACAAACTCCATCCAGCTCTGAGCGATCCACTACCAGATGGTTACAGATGTCGCTGTCAGTCTGTTACGCCCTCTGTCTATGAATAAGGATCTCCAGATACGTTCTTCTCTAAGCTGGTAACACTATCTCGAAACTCTGCCAAATTTTTGCTCGAGCACTCCATTTCTGTTGAAGCAGAGTACTGACTGGAGCATTGGAGGGTCTTGCCGGAGCACCCCCAACTTCGGTTTAGACTTTCTTTGCAGGTCTCGACGACGGCCGTGGTCATCCCAGCTCCAGCTTCTCCGACTTCGATGAAATTTTGCACTAACAGAATTGGCACTAGAGGAAGGGCGTGTGTCTTTGCAGTACCCTTGTTCTTAAAGGAGTGCTCAACGGGACTGATTCCGGTCATCTTCTCCGACATTCTCTTCTCCTTCTTCTACTAGATCTTCACCCGATGCCTCCCCGCAAAGCATCCACCAGGCGATCCATGGCCTCCATGGCCAGATCTTAGGCTCCGACCTCACTTTCGATTTCACAGGCCCCTCCTCCTCCTCCGACAACAGTGGTCGATAGATTCATCCGACGTCGGCCTGAAGGTAGGGAGAATCGACCGAGGACCCTGCCACGATCGAAGCCAACGAGGCGGGAAGAACAACCTAAAAATCAACCTCCAATCAGGATCGTCTGCACCATCTCTGGAGAGCCCCGAAAGGGAGCGGCCAGTGGATTGACCGGACCGCCCAAGCGGCAAAGAACTGAAGGACCCATAACCTTTACTGAAGAAGATGCCCGAGAGATCCAGTTCCCCCATAATGATGCGGTTGTAGTTTCTTTAAATATTGCTGATTATGATGTATGCCGCATTCTTGTTGATAGTGAAAGCTCGACTGATATTTTGTTTTACGATGTCTTCTCAAAAATATCCATCCCTGACGATCGTTTGGGACCGATTAGCTCCCCTTTAGTAGGGTTTACTGGCGATGCTATCCCGATGGAGGGAGTAATAACCTTGACTATAGTTGCAGGTCGATATCCAAAATAATCCAGGGCTCTGGTGGATTTCCTGGTGGTGAAGGCGTCGTCAGCCTACAATGCAATTCTCGGCCAACCTGGCCTCAACACCCTCCAGGCTGTAGTATCAACCTACCATCTAAAATTGAAATTTCCTACTAACCAAGGGGTCGGAGAAGTCAAGGGAGATCAAGCCCTGGCAAGGCATTGCTATAATATAGCCCTGCAAAGAAGTGGTCAGCTTGACCCCTGTCCGGTTGATGGATTGGACACCCACGACGACCTGATAGAAGAACAGGGCGGGCCAATGGAAGATCTTATCTCAATTCCTTTGAATGATGGGAATAAAGAACCCATGGTGAAGATCGGCTTCAACTTGGGGAAAGAGGTGCGGACGCAGCTTATCAATTTCCTGCAAAAGAATGCAGATATTTTTGCTTGGACTCCGGCGGACATGCCAGGGATCGATGCTGAAGTTATGCAACATCGTCTGGCCGTCGATCCCAAACATCGGCCGACGAAGGAAAAAGTTCAAAGTCATGTGCCGGAGAGATAGGTGGCAATAACTGAGGAGGTTGATAAACTCCTGAAAGCCGGATTCATCAGAGAGGTCAACTATCCGAGCTGGGTTTCCAATGTGGTCTTGGTTAAGAAGGCGAACGGCAAATGGAGGATGTGTATAGACTTCAAAAAACTGAATAAAGCCTGCCCGAAGGACAGTTACCCTTTGTCCAGAATCAACCAACTAGTAGATGCAACCTCGGGCCACGAGTTTCTCACCTTCATGGATGCATTCTCCGACTACAATCAGATCAGGATGGTGCCAGAGGACGAAGAAAAAACCGCTTTTATAACTAACCATGGCCTTTATTGTTACAGGGTCATGCCTTTTGGCCTCAAAAATACAGGGGCGACATATCAGTAGCTAGTGAATAAAATTTTCAAAGACCAAATCAGCCGCAACATAGAGGTCTACGTGGATGACATGCTTGTAAAGAGCAGATCCTCGGTGAACCACGTCGCCGACCTTGAGGAGACCTTCAGCGCCCTTCGAAAATACAAGATGAAGCTGAACCCAGCCAAATGCGCTTTTGGAGTAACCTCAGAAAAATTCCTGGGCTTCATGGTATCGGAGTGCGGGATCGAGGCAAATCTGAAAAAGATTCGTGCCATCCAGGAGATGACCGCCCCGAGGTCAATAAAGGAGGTTCAGTGCCTCACCGAAAAAGTAGCGGCTCTAAGTCGCTTCATCTCGAGATCGACCGAGCGATGCCTACCTTTCTTTCGGACCCTTAAGCAGCCCAAGAACTTCTGTTGGACCGTTGGATGTCAGCAGGCATTCGAAGAGCTGAAGAACTACCTCGGCTCATCATCATTATTGGCAAAGCCCGAGCCTGGAGAGGAATTGTTCCTATACCTGGCGGTTTTTCCTGTGGCCCTCGCTGCAGTTCTGATTAAGGAAGAAGCAAAAATTCAACGGCCGATCTACTACATAAGCCGAGTATTGACAGATGCCGAAACTAGGTATACTAAGTTAGAGAAACTAACTTACGCCTTGTTGATTGCAGCTTGAAGGCTCCGATCTTACTTTTAAGGACACACCATAACGCTGCTCATTGCCAGCCGATCAAGGCGGTTCTGCATCGAGCGGATGCCTCTGGGAGAATCGCGAAATGGGCAGTCGAGCTCACGGAGTTCGACATCAACTATCGACCTCGGCCAGCGATCAAAGCCCAGATATTAGCAGACTTCATGGTGGAATGCACTATCCCAGAGGAGGCCGAACTTGGACAAGATGAAGTCCATAATCGAGGGCTCCGACCGAACTCCCTCGAAGAAAGAGCCGATCTCCCTGATGGTTCTTGGGCCCTCTACGTGGATGGTTCCTCCAACATGTCAGGCGTAGGCGTGGGTCTGATCTTTGTCAATCCAGATGGAATTATCGTGGAGTATGTACTGCACTTCGAGCTCCCCGCAACAAATAACGAAGCAGAATATGAAGCTCTGATTGCAGGACTGAAGGTCACCAAAGAATTAGAAGTAGATCGGCTTCAAGCCTACAGTGATTCTCAATTAGTAGTGGGATAGGTCAGTGGAAATTATGAAGCTCGAGAGGACAGTATGGCTAGATATCTCGAAAGGGTAAGGAAGATCATCCCTACCTTCGGCAGCTTCAACATCAGGCAGATCCCGAGATCGAAAAATACTAGGGCTGACCTTCTCTCCAAGTTGGCTATGCTGGCTCCGGCTGAACTGCCTAAGGAAGTCTTCTTCGAGGTTCTGAAGCACCCAAGCACGGAAGAATCACAGTCTGTGATGGAGATCAGCTATGAACCCAGTTGGATCGACCCACTAGTTACATACCTCAAGGACGGGGTTCTTCCTCCTGATGCAAAAGAGGCTCGAAAGCTTAAGAACCAGGCCTCCCGATATATCCTTTATGAAGGCAAGCTATATAAGAGGTCGTACTCTTTTTCCCTCTTGAAATATCTCCAGCCTTCCGAAGCTGACTCCGCCTTGAGGGAGGTACATGAGGGAGTCTGTGGAAATCACATGGGGGCCAGATCTTTATCCCATAAGCTGCTCCGACAAGGTTATTACTGGCCTACCATGTACCATGACTCCATCGAATATGTCCGAAGATGTGACCGGTGTCAGAGATATGCCAATATACAAAGGCAACCTGCCTCTGAACTTACACCATTGAGTGCCCCGTGGCCGTTCGCACAACGGGGGATGGATATCCTCGGACCTTTTCCCATGGCATCAGGGCAGTGGAAGTTTCTCCTGGTGGCAATAGACTATTTCACCAAGTGGGTCAAAGCTGAACCTTTGGCAAAAATCAGGAAAGCTAAAGTGCAGGACTTCGTCTGGAAGTCGATTGTCTGTAGGTTCGGCTTACCCAGAACCCTCATTACTGACAATGAGCGATAATTTGCTGGAGCAAAGTTTGTCAAATTTTGTAAGGACCTAAACATCTCCCACAACTTCACTTCAGTGGCCCATCCTCAGGCAAATGGCGAGGCCGAGGTGACCAACAGGACTATGTTGCAGGGCATCAAAGCGAGACTTGAAAAGGCTAAAGGAACTTGGGCTGACGAGCTCTATCATATGTTGTGGGCATACCGGACTACTCAGAGATTGCCCACGGAGGAGACCCCCTTTGCCTTAGTTTTCAAGATAGAGGCCGTGATCCCAATAGAACTCAAGCTTCCGTCAGCATGAGTCATGGTGTTCGACGAACGGCGCAACACACAGGATCTCAAGGCCAACCTCGACTTATTAGAAGAAAAGCGAGAGACAGCTCAAGTTCGGATGGCGGCTTACAAATAGAAAGTAGCCCGCTACTACAACTCTCGGGTCAAAAGCAAAGTCTTCAGAGCGGGGGACCTGGTGTTACGGCGAGCCACTACCTCACAATCTTAGAATCAAGGGAAACTTGCCCCAAACTAGGAAGGCCCGTATGAAGTCAAGGAGGTAGTCCGACCTGGAACATACTATTTAAAAGAGCTCGGAGGAGCAGAGCTTCCGCGACCATGGAACTTAAAAAATCTACGAATGTATTACCAATAGCTTCGCCTTAAATAAAAGTTTTATATTTGCATATATTTTTTTTAGCATGAGTTTATAACGACAGAAAATAACTCTCTCATGCAATTAAAATTAAGCATGTTAGAAACAGGAGAAGAACCTCATCCTAACATGAGCAAAGTTGAAGGCTCGATTTCTTAAAGATCGGATGAGGGGAGAGACCCTCGCAACGGCCCTGATGTGCCCCCACAGCCTTATTAGGAATAGGAGGAGAACCTCATCCTAACATGAGCAAAGTCGAAGGCCCAGTTTTCTAAAGATTGGATGGGGGGAGAGGCCCTTACAATGGCCCTTATGTACCCCCATAGCCTTGTTAGGAATAGGAGGAGAATCTCGTCCTAACATGAGCAAAGTTGAAGGCTCGATTTTTATAAAGACCGGATGGGGGGAGAGGCCCTCACAACGGCCCTGATGTGCCCCCACAGCCTTATTAGGAACAGGAGGAGAACCTCATCCTAACATGAGCAAAGTCGAAGGCCTGATTTTCTAAAGATCGGATGGGGGGAGAGGCCCTTACAACGGCCCTTATGTGCCCCCACAGCCTTGTTAGGAACAGGAGGAGAACCTTGTCCTAACATGAGCAAAGTCGAAGGTCCGATTTCCTAAAAGATCGGATGGGGGGAGAGGCCCTCACAACGGCCCTGATGTGCCCCCACAGCCTTGTTAGGAACAGGAGGAGAACCTCATCCTAACACGAGCTGAATCTGACTGTCGAGAACAAGGGTAAGACCTCATCCCGATGCAAACAAAGACTCGGTTGATTGACAAGGAGGAAAGCTTCCTCAACGACACCTCTATGCTTTCACGACCCCGTTAAGAGCAGGGGGAAAACCCTCACTCGAACACAAAAGAGAAAAGAGAAGATGAAAAAGAAAAGCCGACAAACTACTTCTACGACAAATAAAAACAAACTACATCAAAGACATAAGGAACTTCGTATCAGTCGCTAAGAGGGAACCTGACATGGACCGAGGATAAATCGACCTTCTCAAAGTTACGAGAAGTTCGGACCCCCAAGCTCAAGCATCGGGAGAAAGCGTCAAACTCAAATGGCCTCGAAAGAACCTACAGTCATAAACCAAAGGGCAAATCAACACTGCAACGATCGAAAACCTCCAAACAGCGTTGACATCGAACACGATGAAAGATAAAAGGAGTCCGATAAATAACTGGTTAATACCAGAATGGGCGAGGTAATAAACAATTTCATTCTCATTTCATTGGTGAACTATACATTACAAAGCCTTGAAGGCCAAAAAAAAGAAAGAAGGGGATGAGATAATGAAAAATTCTCTTCTCATTTCATTGGCGAAGTGCACGTTACAAAGCTTTAAAAAAAAAAAAAATAAAATAACAAACAAAACAAACAGCTCTAAAGAAGCTCGGCTTCATCAGACTTTGAACTCTCAGTTCCAGCCATCGTCGAGAATTACTTCAAGTACTTGGCTTCTTCTTTTAGTCCCCCTTTCAGGTCAGCAATTACTCCAGCATTATCTTCAAAGTACATGTAGATGCCATCTTTTCCGCACCATGGTTTCCGCTGCCTCACGATGACGGCGGGCATGACCTTCTTTCTGAGGTCAGGTTCCCCCTCACAGTGACGATGGGCATGACATTCTTCCTGAGGTCAGGTTTTCCCTCACGATGATGCACATCGGGAAGCCCTCGCGGTCGAAGATGTGCCATAAGTGCAGGCTCTGGGCCACCAAGGTGAAACACCATCGGATCTATCTCTTCTACCCTCACCTTCTTCGCCAACTTGAAAGTTGCAGCGTCTTCCTGCTCGTGGACTTTCAGGCTCTGGGCTAACATCAGAGCCGCATCCACGCCCATATCTGCAACGAAGGAAGACCAGCGCAGTCTACAAATGGGGCCGTAGAAGCAGAGAAGGTTTTGAGGCTAACCCAAGCTGGTCTGAGGGATGCGGGGGTACAGAGATGAGGATGACTCAATGGATGCCTAAAGCCAGGAAGGAAAGACTGAAGAAGCTCCCGTACAAAGTGAGATCCCCGAAGGGGGGAGGCAGGTTTAAATAAGTGATGGGGTCCGGTGTAATAATGACTGCAAGACTCCTCAGACCAGTCCGTGACCGTCGCGTGGCCCACTCACCGTGGCAAGCGGCTAGAGGTGGCCGACAATTAGTAAAACTATTATGGCACCGTACCTAGGACTGCGCTCTGGTGAAAATTCCAAAAAGAAGAAACCTTTTTCGAAAAGGCTCCAGTACCAGTGTGCCGAACGTCAAAATACCTGACAACCGTCGAGTGTGAAAACTGAGGAGAGCAGCTTCGGTCGTGAGAATTTCTCTGTACTTCTTTCATTCGAAACCCGAACTCGAAAGTAGGAAGACTGGTGTTGGGTATAAAATACCCCCCCCCCCCGGCCGAAGTTTGTAAAAGATCGATCCTTCGAGGCTCTTCCGGCTCCCGACCTTGTATGTGGCGCCTCTCTGAACTCCCTCGACCGTCCGGACTTCTCCGACAATGGACTTCTGCGTTCACCCACCGGGCCGCCCCAAAGGCCCTCTAGGCCTCACTGACAGTCGACCTCCTATAGCAGCCAACCATTCCCCGAGTCTCTCCTAGACTTCTTCCGACCACGAACGACCCTACTCTGAACTTCTTCCGAGCTTCGTCAGCATCTGAGCTTCCCCGACAATGAGATTTTTACAGTAACCAGACTCCTTCCAAGTTTCTACGGTGGTCGACCGCCTTTTGGATCTCGATCGAGCTCTTGCGAGAGCCAAACTTCTACTACGAACGATCTACTCTGAACTCCTATAGCGGGCTGTCTATCCCAGACGTCTACTGTAAGCAAATTTCATTCAAGCCTCTACTATAAACAAATTTCTTCTGAACTTCTACTACAGGTAGACTTCAATCGAGCTACCCCATAGCGAGTGAGCTCTGGATGAACTTCTACAGCGGGACACTACTCAGAGCATCCATGACAACTGATCCTCCCCCGAGCTCCTACAATAAATGGCCCCCTTTCGACCTCTCGCGAGAACCGAAGCCCACCCGAACTTCTCCGATGGATGGATTTCGGATGAGCTTCTATGACGGACGAGCTCCAGCAACTGGGTCCCTGCGATAGCTGATCGCCTCTGATGTCTGTCGAGCCTCCCCAGTGCTATCCAAAGTCCATCACCGGCCGACCTCCTGTCAGGCTCCCCATAAAATCAGACTTCCCCAATGGATGATCTTCGGATGAGCTTCGCATCAGATAAATCTCAAACGAACTTCTCCGGACTTCGTCAATAAAAAATCTCCGTCCGAGCTCCTACAGCAGGTGACTCCCACCTGAAACGTCAGCATCCGAAGTGTCTGACAATAGTAGATTCATCAGTGACCTCGGAACATCCGAGCCTCTCCTAGAACGATGATATAAAGAGCCATTCTATTCCATTAGGCATCCCAGTCGAGCTTCAGCCGACAGATCCGAGCTCTCTGGCAAGCCACAACAAGGGCCACTACCTTACTCCACTCGCTGCAACGGATTCCATGCGGTTCCACCACTCTCTGACAAGCCACGACAAGAGCCGCCATCCTACTCCACTCTCTACAATGAATTCCATGCAGGTCCACCACTCTGGCAAGTTCCGACAATGGACACCACTCCACTCTCTGCAACAAGCTCCATGTGGCCCTGAACGACCCCTGACGCCACTACTCTCCATAACAAACTCCATGGGGCTCTGAGCGGTCCACTACCAGATGGTTACAGACATTGCTGTCAGTCAGTTACGCCCTCTGTCTATGAATAAGGACCCCCAGATATGTTCTTCTCTAAGTTGGTAACTCTATCTCGAAACTCTACCAAAATTTTTACTCGAGCACTCCATTTCTGTTGAAGCAGAGTACTGACTTGAGCATCAGAGGGTCTTGCTAGAGCACCCCCAACTCTGGTTTAGACTTTCTTTGCAGGTCCCGATGGCGGCCGCGGTCATCCCAGCTCCAGCTTCTCCGACTTCGACAAAATTCTGCACCAACAGGTACCATTGCTAGATGGTCACTTTGATTGGTATAAAAATTTATTTCTATGCTACTGGCTTAGGTTCGGACCTATGGGGTCACACACATTAGAGTTTATGATCCGATCAGATGGTTGATCAATGATTAAAAATTATTCTAGGATTAAATGATCAATACGATTGACATTTAACCTTATGCAAGTGTTGCAGGAGGATCGATTAGCAATTCGATTGCTAATTGACTTAATTTGATTAAACCAATGGACTGAGATTAAGTCTAATTGAATATAATTTAATTAGATTTAGTTTGGGCTTGATTGGATCAAGTCTAATTAGTTTATTGGATAAGCCAAGTGCAAGAAAAAATTAGTCCTAGTTCAATTAGGACTTGGGTCAACCTAATTTTTAATTTGATTAAAAAATTAAAATAGATTTAAATCTAATTTAATCTGATTAAATTAGATTCTTAATTGAGTTAAGATCTATTTTAATTGAGTTGATCTAATTTTAGTTTAATTTGATTTGAGAAACCAAATTAAAACAAGTCATAAGATAGAATCCTAGTAAGACTAGGATTCTACCTTGCACCACATAAGCCCCCCATGCCCTCTCTCTTATTCCATGCTAATTCCCTCTTATTTTGTGCGACAAAAATCCTCTCCCAGGTCTCCACCATGCCCAAAAGGTTTTCTCTTTTCTTTCTTACATGGAAGATGGTTGTGGATCAAATCAAAGTAGGAATAAGTTTGGATTTCAAATTCTATGAGATAGAGTTTTAGAAATCCAAAACTCTTTCCTTTTTGCACTGATTTTATGCAAATTTTTTCTTAGATTTTTATGGATTTTATGGCACTTGATAAGTTCCCTTTGCTGTTGGTCCATGCATAAAAAAAAGAAGGGGGCACTCAAGAGTTGGGTGCCCCTTATCTTGCCATGTTTGGATAAACCTTGACTAGGTATTTGGCCTAGACAGGGACTCTATCATATCTCTCTATATAAAATAAATTTTATTATGAAAGTTTTGTGAAAAATAGATCAAAAAGAGACCTTTGGGGTATCCAAAAATCAAAGAGAAAGAAGGTTGGGGCATGGAGATATAATAGACACAAGATAAGATGTCTAGAGAGAGAAAAGAGAAAAAGAAGAGGGTCTTCTTCTAGGGTTGTTGTGTTCATCTCTTCCCTTCCTCCATCTTGAGTTTTTTGAGAGTATCTCTGATCTGAAACTCCTACTCCCACTTATCATTTTTGGTAGAGTCCAAATCAAGAAGAAGAAGGCACCTGATCAACCATCGAAGAAGGATCAGTGCAGTACTAGCATACTGTGCTGATTTCCTGGAGCAGAACTTCTGATCGAGATTCGTGGGCTCGTGTGGATGACTCCTAGAGGTCAGATGCATGTGTGGCTTGCAATATCATCCTCAAGCCTGGATCAGCAAGGTTAGAACATCTAACTTGCAAGGTAATAGATCTGATCTATTGTTTATTACATACATTAGATGTAGCATAGAAACATGTTGATATGATCAACATGTAGTTCATTCTCTATATATTTTAATTTTTGATTTAATGCCATATAATAATCATATAATAAGATCTTAGATCAAGAGATTCTTTAGTTTTATAAAATAAATTTTAATTTATTTTAGTCTTTCGCTGCATGATCTTGAAAAAAATTCAAGATCTAACCCTGGAACCCTAGATCTGGTTCTTTCACTGGATCCATGCCAATTTCTCCACACCTAATTAGATTTGGGTTGTGATTTTGGGCATCATAAGAGAGGATCCAATAAGAGTGGTCAGCTATCACTTATGAGTCACAATATTATCTCTTGCCTAATTTGAATGCAATCTGAATTAGAGATAAGATGCAGACTAGGAAAGAGATTTTTCATATATGGTATATTGTTAGAGTGATATTATTTTTTTTCTTACTTTTCTTGAGGAATCCTTTATTATGTGAGACACCAAATTTTTTCTCCACATCTTAATGATTTGTTTGGAATTTTTGGGGATGCCAAAAAGGAGTTTTGGCATTGATTTATGGCATCCTTTCTTGGAAAGTCCTAATTCCTAGTCTATATAAAGGGGACCCCTCTCTTGGACATCCCATGATCAATTTTCTTTTAAATTTTTTATTTATAGAGCCTCTTCTCCTCCTCCTCTCTTCCTCCTCTAGATCTTTTATCACTTTGGAGTATCCATGGTGCTTGTAGAAGAAAAAAGAGGTCAACTATCAAAGTTGTTCGCAAACTAGCATCTCCGAGCCCCTGATCTATGACAGTCTTCGCATGGATTTTTCTATAGAGGCCAGATAATTTTGTGTGGCTGTAAGTGATCTGAGGAACACCTTCTCCAACCATTGGATTAGAGGAGATTAAGATCAAAATTTTTTTGATAACGATCTCTAACTTATTTTGTTCCTATGGTAGATCTAATAGTTAGATCTAGAATTTCAGCATCGATGAGATCAATATGATTTTTATTTTTAGATCTAAAGTATATATTTTTTATATCAAAGATTCTGATATGGTAGTCTAAGATTAGATCTTATATATATGATTAGGATTAAATTATTTAATCTATTATTTTTGCTGCATAAAATTTTTTAATTGTATGTACTGCACTATCGTAAATTTCTTTCAGTCTTTGTATCCCTCTGGATTTGATTGATATAGTAGATCAACTTTTAGATTTTGCTTCACTCTTGTACCAACACTACACTCATTGCAACAAAAATTATTTTTCATCAAGATCGGGCTTACCAAGCACTGGAGCAGAGCCAAGGTAGTCTTTGAGATCTGCAAAGGCTTTCTGGCATTGTTTGGTCCATTGAAAGTTCTTTGGTTGCTTCAAAACTTGGAAGAAAGGTAGGCACCGTTCAAATGATCTTGAGACAAACCAATTCAAAACAGCGATCCTTCTTGTGAGATAGTGCACCTCTATCATCCATGGGGGAGCTATCTCCGGCACAGCTCTAATCTTCTCTGGGTTGGCCTCTATTCCTTGGTTGGATACCATAAAGGCTAGAAATTTTTTAGAAATTACTCTAAAGGCACACTTGGCTGGGTTCAACATTATCTTGTACTTTTATAAGATAGCAAAGGCTTCTTCGAGGTCGTCAATATGGATTCTTGTGAATTTGCTTTTGATGAGTATGTCATCCATATATACCTTCATGTTTTGTCCAATCTAGTCCTTAAAGACTTTGTTTATGAGGTGCTGATAAGTTGCACCTGTATTTTTCAAACAAAAGGACATGACTCTGTAATAGAAGTAACCACGATCAGTGATAAAAGGTATTTTTTTCTCATCTTCATGTGCCATCTGAATTTGGTTATAATTGGAGAAGGTATCTATGAAGGTTAGGAGTTCATGGCCTAAAGTGGCGTCAACCAATTGATGAATCCTCGAAAGGGGATAATTGTTCTTTAGGCAGGCTTTGTTCTGGTCGGTGAAATCGATGCAGATTCATTATTTTTCATTCGCCTTCTTCACTATGATCACATTCACAATCCACTTTGGGTAAGTCATTTCTTTGATAAAGTCTGCTTAGAGCTGCTTATCCACCTCCTCAGCTATCATCTTTTGTCACTCAAGTGCGAAACTCCTCTTTTTTTGCTTGAAGAGATGATGGTTTGGGCTCACATTCAGTCGATGCATGATCACTAAGGGATCGATTCCTAACATGTCCACTGGCATCTAGGTGAAGACATTCGTATTTTTCTGCAAAAAGGAGGTTAACTAGTTTTTTGTTAACTGATCCAAATTTGACCCGATCTGGATTGTGTGCTCTGGGTTTTCATCCGACAAGGAAATTGAAATGAGGTCCTCGACTGGTTCTCCCCATTCCATAGCTAGCTCATCATGGGTGTCTAATCC
Organism: Elaeis guineensis; assembly: GCF_000442705.2. NCBI lineage: Eukaryota > Viridiplantae > Streptophyta > Magnoliopsida > Arecales > Arecaceae > Elaeis > Elaeis guineensis. Next base: position 40,163,409 of record NC_026004.2, on the reverse strand, counting down.
TTCAATCAGGTATGACTCGATGGGCCAAACTTTGTGAATAGTAATGTTGTAGCAATGATGTGCCAGTTCTTGGTCTCCAAGTACTTCTCTGATTCCTTGTGCTGTTAGAAATTTCATCTTGAAGTGGTACATGGAGATGATAGCTCAGAGTGCATTCAAGCTTGGTCGGTCGAGGATGGTATTGTAAGTCAAGAGTACTCAGATGATCAAAAAGTCAACTTAGGCAGTGGACTAGATGGAAAATCGGCCAGCTTTCATAAATAGCATGATGACTCCTTCCATGGGGATGGTGTCTCCAATAAATCCAATAAGTGTGGAGTCCATCCTCCCCAGTCAATCAACAGGTATCTCTATCCTTAAGAAGGCATCATAAAACAATACATCGACAAAGCTTCCATTATCAATTAGGACACAGCATACATCATAGTTTGCGATATTTAAATTTACAACCACCGCATTGTCATGCGAGAACTGAATTCCTTGGGCATCCTCTTCAGTAAAAGTTATCAATTCTCCAATTCTCCACTTTTTCATCACTTCTTCATCTCCACTGGGTTCTCCACTACGATGCCCCCTAGTGATTGTATTTATTATGCCAACTAAGGGTTGGTCTTCCTGCGTTCCTATTCACTGTTGTTGCTTTGTCAATCGAGAGGATCTCTACCATTTCTCCCACTGCTCCCTCCTTCACCGGATGAATCGATCGAGATGACCATGCCTCATAAAATCTTTGATCTCATCTTAGAGTTGAATACACTTCTCCATGTCATGGCTATAGTCTCGATGGTACAGACAATACTTATTTGGATCTCTCCGACCAGGGGGTGTCCACAGCTTCCTTGCCTCCACGAGCTGTCTTTTGATTTCCATCAGCACCTGAGTCCTTGGAGCATTCAATGTGGTGTAATTATTGTATCTTCTTGATGGTGAGGCATGTTGATCCCTTCTCTGAGGGCTTCTAGGTTAGCAGTTCTGAGGAGGGTCCCATTTTTTGACTTTCAAGATAGGGACATGGAGCACTGTCAGATTTTCTCCTCTTGCCTTGGGGAGTGCTCCTTATTTTGCTTTTCCCCCATAATGGAGCAAGTGGGGGTTTCATCCTCAGTAAAGACCTCCTCCATATGGGTGTACTTCTCCATCGGTATCAGCATATCAGGATAATTTCGAGGATAGATCTTCACTAGTGATGTCTTGAGGTTGTTCTTCAGAAGTCCACTCATCATCGCAGACATCACGACTGATTGATCCAAATCATGAACTTCTAAAGTGGCCACATTAAAACATCTAACAAAAGCTCGGATCAACTCGCCCTCCTTCTGTTTGACAATGTAGAGGTGGTCGGACCGCTTTTGCTGACATCGACTGCTAACAACATGGTCAAAGAAAGATCGGCTTAGCTATTCGAAGGAATGGATTAAGGCTGACTTCAAACTAAAATACCAATATCGGACTGCCACCTTTGGAGTTAAGGGAAAGGCTCGGCAAATGATGGCATCAGTGGCTCTATGGAGGAGCATCGCCACCTTGAAGGTCTCAAGATGATCGATGGGATCGACAGTCCCATCGTAGCTTTTGAATTGTGAAGCCTTGAAGTATCAAGGAAGCGACTCCTACATGATCCTCGAGTCAAAATGTGGGTCGCTATTTAACCTATCGTAAGGCATCGAGGAAGTGTTGCAAATCACATCGATCCACTGACCAATTTATCTAAGCTATCGCTCAAGCATGGGGTCTCAAGCAGTACAGGCCTCGTAGTGTTCGAGGTATCACCAATCAGGGGTTGAGTCATGCCCTGAATGGGGACTCGAAGATCATTGCCCTCTTGGTTTTGGAGTTCTAGGATGGCTCTGGTAGGTTTATCTCCTCTCCAAACTTTATGAACGGGCTTATGGCTGTTCCGACGGTGGCAGTTGCAAAGCCAAATTCAATAGTTGTGCCACCAAGAGAGGTGTAGGAACAACCTGATCAGGTTGCGGCACTACCTGTGGAGGTATAGGAATGGCCTGGATCACGTTAGGTTCTGGACCTATTAGAAGAGTAGATTGAACTGATCCACCATAGCCAACATCGACTGAGAAGGTAGGGGAGTTTCTGCCACTAGCGGCTGCACCCGATTATTAGCCTGGCTCTCCACTGGTCGAGAGACAGTGGTGTTGGTATGATAAGATGAAACTCTCTTAGGCAGCATGAATCTATTACTCCTGATCTATGCTCCTCTGAATATTGAAAATTAGGTCCCAAAGTCAATCATCTGTCTATTGATGGTTGAGGTTATTGATGTAATTATATGTGAATTAATTAATAAAATATTTATTTGATTATTTTTTATCATAAGCTTGTACATTTTCTATATTGGACTTCTATGTTATGATGAAAGTCCTTAAGACTATTTTAAATCGATAAAGGAGAATTTATCTTTTAGTCCTTAAATAAGTTCACGACCAAATGATATGCTATTACTAGGATGATAGACATATCAAGTGTGGGTCATTGTGTGCCATATAGGTTGGTTGTCCTCTTAACCAAGGAGTGTAAAGATGCTGGTATGGCATGCAGATGAAATGTAAGAGTATATTTCACTGAATGTAACTAAATCTTGAGCACTCTACTGTCAAGAGTCACTCCGAATGGATATTGGTATAAGTGTCTCTCTGACCTGAGATCACCATGGTGACTTGCAAGCAACTCACTGTGCTTCAGTATCGGACTACCTAAATTTTTATTTCAGCATCGAAAAGTTTTTCGACACAGTCAAGTACTTATGAAGTCAGTGCATAAATCAAGATGGAATTGACCACTTCAAAAGATTAGAGAGAATACTTTGTGTTTCAATTTAGTAAGACCTTGGCCAAGGCAATTCTTATGAGGAGTCACAGGATTTATTAGGTTGAGACACATAATGGATGTACTGTTAAGAGTTGATAGTTTAAACTCTAAGTCATCCTAGCATCAAGGGTTAAAGGGATGAATTATATGGTAACTACATCCAAATAGGTTCTTGAGTGTTGCTTTGCATATATTTGGCCTATCCAGACATCGAGTACCATTGCTAGATGGTTACTCCGATTGGTATAGGAATCTGTTACTGTGCTATCAAATTAGATTCAAATCTATGGGGTCATACATATTAAAAGTTTCTCTCCGATCATATGGCTAATCTGAAGAGTCCCACTGGATAGAGACTCTGATGAAGTCCCATTGGATGGAGACTTTGGTGAAGAATCTCACTGAACTTGGACTCTATCATTAATGAAAGATTAATTATTGATTAGATCACTAATTAGCTCAATTTGATTGAGCATTAAAGTTTGGATCAAGTCTGATTGAATTGGATTCAATCAGGTCAGGTCTGATTAGGTTATGAGATGACCTAATCGGTAAGGAAGAAATGATCTTGATTTGATCGAATCTTTGGCTCAATTAATTTATTGATTTGATCAGATTTAATTAAAGTTATAGGAGTCTAATTAGATTAAATTTATCATATTTTATTTGAATCTAATTGGATTGGGTTTGAAAAAAATATAATTGGTTAAACCCTAGAGTCCCAGATGAATGGGACTCTCTCCCTTGTGCCACCTAAAAGCTCTCATACCTTTTCTCATCGCACAAAATTAGTTTATACATGAGAAAATTAGAAGCTAACCCTTATTTTATCACCCATTAGGGATAGGATTTGGTTGGTTTTGAATTAAATTCAAAATGATTTGAATTTCAACCAAAAACCCTATCCCTATCTTTTCATATGTTGGCTTCTTTTGAAGGTGCCCATTGCGTATGAGAAAAGGAAGTGTTTCTGATTATTTTCTATGCCTAAATTTCTTTGGTAAGTCTCTCTTTAAGTCAGATAAGGGTGAGAAAATGTTGGAGTCAAATTGAATTAAAAATAGTTTGAATTGTAACAAACTCCAGCTCTTATCCTATCTAATCTGATTTGTGCGACAATCATAAAAAAGATACAATTTTGTATACCCATAAGAGAGAACATTTTATCATGAGATATCAAAGGAAAGAGGAGCCAAAAATCTTCTTTGGGGCATGAGGTTTGGGTGGGCTTCTATCTTCTTTGGCATGAACAAAGGAGGAGACCGATCTCCTCTTAGGTGAGAGACCTAGAACTATTCTAGGATTTTTGGATGAGAAAAAAATCAAAGAGAAGAGAATCTTCATCAGATTTTTCTCCACCATCCAGCATCCTTCTTTTATTCATCTTCGATATCAAAAAGATCCAAGGTGATCGAAGGAAGAGATCAAATCAGATCTACCATCAGAAGCCGACTGCATGAGCTAGCACTCCCGTGGAGGGCTGATCGGTCTGAGGGCTTCATGTAGATCATCTGTAGAGGCCAGATGCTTGTGCTGCTATGATTGACTAGAGAGAACTTTTAGATCTATATTTTAGATCATGAAGTTTGACTATCCATGCTCAAGTATTGAGTTTGGAACCCTAGAAGTGGTAGATTAGATCTATTACTAAATGCTATTTTTTTGTTTCACATGCTTGTCATTTTAGATTCAGATTTTTATGCATATAAATTTATGTCATAGATCTGTTTGTAGAAGTTTTAAGATCAGATCTTATACATACATTTATAGATTAAATAGTTTAATCTAATATTCTTTTAATAAAATTTTTTGAAATGCATGCATGAAATTCCTATGCAACCTTTTCAATAGTGTCAGAGCGAGGTTTTGTTATGACATGAATTTATTTTTATATATAATCTAATTTTAATTATTTAAATTAGATTAAAATAATTAATTTAGCATCTGAGTAGTATAGTAATCTGATTAGATAGATCCTCATAGCCATCCAGTCATAGAAGAAATCAGGATTTTGCAATTCTATTTGTCTATTTGATGGGATCTCCTATGGCATGTAAGGGTACTGTGCTATCTTTTTCATGATAATGAATAATAAAAAAAAAATTAAAATTTTATTTTAGATTTGAAATAATATATATTAGATCTAAAATTAGTATTTTGATCATTAGATGATTGATTGTAAAATTATTTTATAAAATTAAAAATTATTTTCAAACATCGAACTCAAACCTATGTCAGTCCAAAATTTAATTGAGAATTACGCGATCTAGATTTGAGAATCAAAGATCTAAGGCATTAATTTCATAATTCATGGGTTAATGGGTTAGCTCGAGTCAAGTTCATTTAACTGGATTAGGCCTAGGGTTAGAAATCATTGATAATGGATCATGTTAGTAATTAATCAAATCTAATTAAAAGTTAATTCTGATTGAGTCAATTTCTTCTCTTGATCAATTTCAATAATTATAGTTGGTGAAGTCCATATCTTTGATTAGACCAATATGGACTTTGATCGTGGCTTTGTGGTCGAACCCAAGTCTATAAGTTGATCAAATTGAAACTGACTAACCAGTTGGTGTCTAAGGTAAGTATGGCAGCTTTGATCGGTGGTGATTAATTGGGAGGTATTCGCATAGATTGAATCTATGTTGAGTTAATGGCGTATCCCTCCCACCGATCTCACTTACCTAACCAACATGGTGAATCATGTTTTGATTAGATCACTTAATGATTGGGGTTGACCTATGCTAACTAGAAAATCAGTATGATGATTTAGGTGCCCCTAGTTCAACTTGTCTTGAGTCCTCTTTATGACTTGATGAAATCAGTAAAAAGATTCATGACTAATTGGCTGGACCAGCTTATGCCTGATCATTTTTAATCTGACCTGGTGAAGTCAGTGAGAGGATTAAGATTAAGTGGTCAAGTCTCTTCTCATTTCTCAATTCAACTAATTAAATCCTCTAAAATTGTTAGGTCCCTAAAATAAAATAATTATGGTGATAATTAGATCATAGCCTCCCATTAAGTTGGATGATAATGAGTCTAATAGTTGTTAGATATGTGTCCTAGATGCCAGATTAGCTGACACATTCCTATACAAATATAAGGACAAATTTATAATTTTGACTATAAATGAATAAAAGAGTTATTCTACTATCACATTATATACATTATGTTTGTGATACATCCCTTGAGTTAGTAGGAATGTTAATTCATATTTTTAAGAGTTGAAAATTTAAGGCATGAATTTACATAACTAACTCATTAATAGCTCCTGACCATAAGATCATCACGAGGATGGTGATCGATCCGAAAGATTAGTGTACGATCGCTTTTTTAGGGTAGATGTATCTTGAGTCTATGATGTGGAGATACTGGAGCGAGAGTACAGATATTCATTGAGAATGAGAGTACTGAGCATGACCACCTCAAGCAGTCATAAGGAAGTCTACCTTCTCATCGATGACTTGCTCGATGCTATAGCTGTGTGTCTAGTTCTTTGACCTGAGGTGCATCGACAGTTCACCTTCAGTGTGTTATAGTTTGACTACATCATAACTCAGTCTCCTAGCCATTCGAAACCCTGAGGTGTATGTTGGCTGTAGCATATTCATTGTAGGAACCAGATTGCACCAAGATGGGATCTATCAACCTCGGTAGATGAGAGGAGTAGTCCTATGATGATCGAAAGATCAAGTTCTTAAGCCCATAGCCATGGCAGAGTAAAATAATGGAAAAAAGTTTTCTATTGGGGTTTCACATCGGACTCAGATCGATCGATTGATTCATATGACTGATGTTGGGTTTGACGAGTTTACCTTAACCCTAATTCAATCGAGACTCATGATAGAGAAACTCAATCACACAGGTAGCTACACCGAGAGGTTCATCTTCATTTCTGATGGGTTGCCACCATATACTACTAGGTATCACTAGTAGATTTTGAGAGCAATTAGAATGATATTGATGATCGATCATTCTAATTGTCTAAATCAGAAGAGTTCTGGTCCATCGAAAGAAGTTTGGATGATGTCGATGATGAGATCACGACATGTCTCATTACCATATGAAAATAAATCTAACTGGATCATACAAACAAAAGTTAGGGTCTGGATGTCATCAATTGAGATAGCCCAGTTCGATTGATTTGGATTAGATCCAATTAGGTTCAAGAAAATCGTGCTAGCACACGATTGAGCCTAATTTTCTCCTCGTGCAATCTTTTTCATCTCGACTGAACCAAATATGATTTGACTCACCCAAAAAATCTTGAGAAGGTTTCTCTCAGTCTGATTGGAGCCAATCCAACTCAAAAAAGTCTTATCTTAATTCATGAGATGAATTTAAGACAACACCTGCCAATTTTTGTCACCTGCCATTTTCATTTTAGGACATCGATCGAATGTTGACTTATGGAACTTAAACTGAAGGCCACTTGGAAAAAGGTCATTGGAGAGTTTTTATGGAGCATCCACCTACTAAATTAGGCCTCAAAGTGGGTGCCAAGATCAGATTGGGCATGCATCCCAAGTGGATAAGGATAGAGTCCCATGAGATGAGGACTCTATGCCTTGATCGACTCAAACTATTGGGCGCCAATGTCACTGTGTTTATCCAGTGTTGGCACCAACAGTAGGAGGGTTTGGTGGGTTTTTTATCTGATATGATCAGATGATATCACTCCACCAATCAAAATTTTTTTAAAATTAATTAAAATTTTTTGATTGGTCGAATGATGTGGCACTGCATGGCGCAGCAGGGTCTATTTAAACCCTGTCTGTGCCTATGGTTTAGAGATTCTGCTCAATACCAAGTAAAAATGAGATTCTCCTTTACTTATCTATATCCCCTCTAGTCCTCTCTCTCCCCTCTTCACGTCCAAGAAGTTGGGCATCCATCTGGTGCTTGTCCAAGGTGTGGTGGCTCCCTGATCAGAAGGCTACAGGGATTTATCGAGAAGCTGCTGCTCCAGCTTCAGAAGATCTTCCAGATCAGATCCAGATCTAATTTTTGGAGTAGAGATTTGGAAGGAGAAGATGATCTAGATCCTGCTTGAGTGGATACTATTAGAGGCTAGATGACTGTGTGGCTATTTTAGAATCTCGGGCATTGCTGCAATCATCTATAGGGTAATCTAGTTACCCTAGAGGTATTTCTCTAATTCTCAAGTTTTAGATTTAATTTTATATTAAATATCAGATAATAAAAATTAGATCTAATAGATCTTAAATTTAAAATAAAGTAATATAATTTTTTTTTAAAATATTCCACCCCAGATCTCATTAAATCTGGAAGATCCTACAAGCAAAAAGTCGATTTTTCCCTTCAACTGGTATCGAGCCAGATTGATGGCTCTATTTCAGATCTAATTTAGATATAATTTTTATTTTTATTTATCTAATATTAATGGATTTTAGATGTCACATCAGATATGATTTTATCTGAAACTAAAAAATTTAAAATTAAATCTAAGTAGATCTAACATGTATGAGATGCATGACTAGACTAGGAATAGTTTAAACTATGAATAGTTTTGAAGTTTTATAATTTAATATGATTAAAATATAAATTAAATCTAATTTATTTTTTTATTTTCTGATATTATAAATATTATATTCAGATCAAAAAATAAAAAATAAAATTTAATTAATTCATAAGATTGATCTGCTGCATGCCTAGACTAGTTGTAGAATTATTCTAGTAACTGTCTAGAATAGATTTTATATTAAATGGTTTAATTTAAATTTTATTTTTTAGATGTTACATGTGACATATCAGATCTAAAAGCATGCTAATTAGATCAGATTTTAATACATGAGATGTATGCAAAGCATGTATAAGTTAGATCTGAAATTATATATGTGATATGTAACTTAGATCTAACTAGTTTTGTAGTTAAATCAATATTTCTGATTAAGGTGTTCCTCATAGCCATCTGGTCATAAGAATAAAGTAGGGTTTAAGACCCTCTCCTCCCATTCAATGGGGTGTTCTTATGGCGTGTAGGGGTGCTGCGTGTTCATCCTTAATCAGAAATCAAACTTACTTTTTTGCAAAACCCTAGATCCTGAAATCCTAGGATTTATTTTATATATTTTATTTATGAACCCAAGACTTAATTAATGAATTAAGTTTATAAAATTAAATTAGGTCTAAAATTAAAATTTTCAGATCTAAGTGATTTTCATAAAATTGGGTTCGGGCTTGGGTAGCTCAATTAGGTCTAGCGATTGATCAAACCAAATCAAAAGTTGGTTAGGTGGGATCATGAAAGCTAATAATTGACTAGCCTAATAGGATTAAGTCTAGGTCAAGATTGAATCATATTCATATGTGACTCGATCAAGTTAAGACCTAATTTGGCTCAGTGGTTAGAGCTTGGAATGTAGGCTAACCCAAATGGTTCTGGTTCGATAATTTGGTGTCTAAGATAAGTTGGGCAGATACGATCGAATGATTTTTAATTAGGAGCTACTCAATTCGAATGCATTTTTGTCGAGTTAATGGCATATCTCTTCCATCGATCTCACTTACCTAGCCATATGTATCGACCTATTTTTGATTTGAGGTGACTAACTGTTGGGAATAGTATCCCAAAGCCAATCGTCAGCCTGTTAATGGTTGTGCTCATTTTTGTATATGTACATGAATTATGAATTAATAAAAATTATTTTGATATTTTTCATCACAAAATGTTTCATCTTCTAATGAACTCCTATGTTGTGGTGAAGTCCTTAAGACTATTTAGACTCGACAAAAGAAAGATTTGTCATTTAGTCCTTAAATCTATTCGCGACCAAATGATACGTTGTTACCAAGGACTACAACGTTTATCAAGCACAGGTTGTTGTATGCCATATAGGTTGGTTGTCCTCTTAACCAATGAGTGTGGAGACACTGGTATGGCATACAGGTGAGATGTAAGGATACATCTGCACTGAACGTGACCGACTCCAGAGCTATTTCTGCTGTCAAGATTTGCTCCGATGGAATATGGGTATAAATATCCCTCCGACCTGAGACCGCCATGGTGACTTGCAAGCAACTCACTGCACTTAGGCACTGGACTATCTGAATTTCTAATTCAGTGATGGAAGGCTGCTGGGTGTAGTCAAGTACTCGACTTGTCGGTGCGTGTGTCAAGATGGGATTAACCACTTCAGTTTAGGAGCTATGTACAATCATGTTTCAATTTAGCAAAACCTTGACCAGGGTAGTCTTTGTGAGGAGTCACAGGACTGTTTGAGTTGAACACGATTCGGATGATCTAATCAGGGTTGACAGTTTCACCCGGAGTCATCCTAAACACAGAGGTCAAAAAAATGAATTATACAGTAACCATATTCACATAGGTTCTGATTATTATTATTGCAACCACTCGACCTATCCGGTTGTCGGGTACCATTGCTAGATGGTCACTTCGATTAGTACAGGAATTGGTTCCTGTGCTACCGACTTAGGTTCGAACCTGCGGGGTCACACACATTAGAGGTTCCTATCTGATCTAATAGCTGGTGAAGAGTCCTTCATGTCTGAGATTCTGTGATTGAGAATCAAGATTCTCTAATCATGAATTCTACACATTTTGGGTATCAAGGTCAAGAGTCCCACTGGTTTAGGACTCTTCGATCAGGGTTACACATCGATGAATTCTGATACCTGATTACCCATCAGATTTAGACTCAATATTTATGAGAGGTTTAATTAGTAATTTGATCACTAGTTAACTCAATTTGATTGAGTAATTATTTTTGGATCAAGTCCAATTGACTTGGATTCGGTTGGGTTTGACCCAATTAGGTTAAGAGTTGACCTAATCGTCGAGATGGTTTGGTCCCTGATATGATCAAGGGTTGGGCTTAATCAATTCTTGATTTGATTAGGATTTTATTGAGCCTAATTAAGCCTAATTTAGTTGGATTTAAATTAGTCTAATTGGGCCTAACTTATTTGGTTCAATTAAGTTGGTTTAAATAATGAAACCACCTTGACCCATTCTCCCTGCGCCACCTCACTTCCACTGCGCCCATTTGAATTCACGAGAAGGAAGTTCTCATGAATTTTTTCTCATGCAAAACCCTCCTCACGCCCTACTTTAATGCGCCATATGAGTGGATAAGGATGATTGGTTGGCCATTCAAATTCAAAATAAAGTTTGAATTTGAATGAGCAACCAATCTTAGCGCCTTGACCTTATCCTCTTTTAACGCCCCATTTATTACATGAGAAAATGTTTCTCATGAAATCATTCATGCACAAATTAAGCCACGCCCTCCTCTTCTCATGCCCTTAGTGGATAAGAATAAATTGGTTTCCATTTGAATTCAAAATTTGATTTGAATTCAAATGTGCAATTACTCATCTTTATCCTCTCACGTGGATAAGACATTTGACATTATTTTAAAAGGAGGAGAAGAGTGGGATGTGTGAAAAAAAAAATTGGAGAGAAAATCTGGGCATGAGGAATCCTTGTGTGCAAGGTGAATGTCTATATCCTTCCGAGAGAAAAAGAAAGAAAAGAAAGAAAAAGTGTGCACAGGGTTTCAGTGAGTTTTTCAGGGTTTCAACCTGGAGTTGGGGAAGTGAGAAGATGAGTTACGAGTGTTGTGAGCCCACCAAATTTTAGAAAGATCTTCAACATCCTCTCAAGCATGTCTGCTAATGATCCAGAGTATCTAAAGAATCGACAGACATTGATCGAAGGAGTTCGATCAGCATCGACCGTCGAAAGAGCTCTACAACGAGCTAGCACTCGTAAGGAGTCGATCAGATCAGGAGCTTCGTGTGGATGATCCGCAGAGGTCAGACACACTATGTGGCTGCATCATGATGATCAGACTCTCCCGACGGTGATCAGATTATGGCGATCTACTACCCACACAAAGGTATTGTGTTCTGAACACATTACAGTAAAGTGTTTACTGTTTAAATTCGAATTTCAAATTTAAATGTATGCATGCTATATATCATATTTAGATCCTAGTATAGGGTAAATTTATATTAATTAATTAGATTAATTAATATTTTTTCACTGTAAAATCATAATTTTAAAAAAGTTTTAAAATTACCATTTTACCCCTGCATTGAATTTCTCCACAAATGGTATCAGGGCAAGGTTCTAAGATATGATATATATATTTGCATGTGCAGATTAAGTTGTAATCAAAAAGTTTAAATTTAAAATTTGAAATTTAAATTTTAAAATTTGAATTTTGAAAGTTGTTCAAAATTTAAAATTTAAAAATTTGAAATTTAAAATTTGAATTTTGAATTTTGAAATTCAAAATTCAAAATTTGAAATTCAAAATTCAAAATTCAAAAATTTAAAATTTAAAATTTAAAATTTGATTGAAATTTCAAATTTGAAATTCAAAATTTAAAATTCAAAATTTAAAATTCAAATTTAAAATTCAAAAAATTTGAAATTTAAATTTTAAAATTGGTATATTTAGATATACTTGATCCAAGTAGCAAGTAATCGAATTGGGTTGGTTACCATAGCCGTCCGATCATAGGAGAAAAGTAGGGTTTAAAGGCCCTCTCCTCCCATTCGATAGGATCTCCTATGGCGGTAGGGGTGCCGCTGTAATTATATCCCATGCAGATGAAGCAGCGAAAAAAATTAATTGTATAGGTTCAATTGTGAAATTTATCATGAATGTGTTAGATTAGATCTAAAGAAATATTCATGATTTATTGAGTTATTTTCTATTATGTAATTAGCAATAAGATTGCTATTTATGAAATATGCTGATCTATTTGTGAAATGAGTCAACATATTTGGTGAACAGAAAATAAAACCATTCAAATTTGAAAATTATTTTCGAAATGCCAAACACTGACTTATCAGCCCAAATACTAAATTAAAAGAATTAAGTGTTGTCTAGTAGGTCTAGAATTGTGAATTAAGACCTAAGATAATTGCATAAACTTGTGGGTCAATGGGTTAGATGGATTAGGTCCATAATTGGGTTAGACCTAAGGTTAGCTTAAAGAAATAGACTAAATTAGAGTAATTGGTCAAATCTAATCAAAAGTTGAATTAGATTAGGTCAAGAATACTCTAGACTCAACTCCAATAGTTGTAGTTGAATGGGTCCATGTCTTTAACTAGACCAAGATGGACTTAATTCATGGCTACGCGGTGGAACCCTATTTACTAAGTTGATCAAATTAAAACTAATGAACCGGTTGGTGTCTAAGGTAAGTTTGACAGTTTGACCAGTGGTTTTTAAGCGGGAGCTACTCGCAGTGATTTGATCTCTGATGAGTTAATGGCTTATCCCCACCACTGATCTCACTTACCTGGCCAACCTGGTGAATTAGGTTTTGATTAGATCACTTGGTGATTAGGGCTCACCCATGTCATTAGATAAATCAGTGTGACTGATTTAGGTGCTCCTAATGCCGGCTTTAACTAAATCCTTTTTAATCTAACTTGGTGAATTCAGTGGGAGGATTGAAATTGGCTGGATATTTTTTTCTCTTCGATTCTTTAATAAAATCTTCAAAAAAAAAAAATTATTAGGTCATAAAAATGTTTAAGTTATATTGATAACTAAGTCATAGCCTCCCATTAAGTGAGTGATAATGAGTCCATTAGTTTAATAATCATTGGAGGCCCAAAGGCCTGGTGCTTATTGACTAATGAAATTATCATTCATAATATGATAATTTGGTTTGAGTCTTTCTGATGGTGGTTAGGTTGGCCGGCCAAAGTCGGGCTTGATTATTTATTGGTTCAATTCACCAAATCAAATCATGTTAATGGTTGGACCTAACCAGATTTTTTCAGTAGAGGCCAAAGCCTACTGATTAGATTCTGGGGCAAAATTAATTACTAGAAGTTGTTTAGAGAAATAACTGGTTATGAACCTATCCATAGATGCACATGGATTGACCAACCAAAGTTGAGCTCATGTGTAGTCTGTGTGGATTCTAGTACCCACTAAGAAATTAAAGTAATTCCTTGAATTGGAGGTTAAGGCTACCAATTCATAAAAATACTGGGAGAAACTTTAGACTAATATCCAAGTCTTTAGTATTAATAATTTATGTATTAATATAGGTCTGGTTTTCTTTTATAAAGCTATGGCAACTACCCTGTCGCTCCGGTCATTATTAGATAATGACAAGCTCATGGGATCTAATTTTGATGGCTGGTATCGAAAATTAAAAATCATCCTTGAGCATGAGCGGATCCTTTATGTAGTAACGGATCCGGCACCTGAGGAGCCAGCCCCGAACGATAGAGGGGTGGTCCGAGACACTTACCAAAAGTGGCTCAATGACCGCACCACTGTTCAGTGCATTATGCTGGCGGCAATGAATGATGAGTTCGAGAATGTCCAACCACAAGAGATGCTTCAAATGTTGAATTACTCCTTTGGCACACCTGACGACGTTGAAAGGCACAAAACTAGTTGTGCCATTTTCAATGCTCGGATGAGGGATGGAGCCTCAGTCATTGATCATGTACTGTACATGATCGAAATGATTGAACGCCTAAGTAAATTGGGCTTTCCCCTGCACGAGCAGCTCGGTAAGGATGCTATCCTTAATTTTCTGCCCAAGTCCTACCTTCCCTTCCTTACTCATTTTCGAATGACAAAGCCTGCAGTGAACTACCACGGCTTGTTGGGGTTGTTGCAGAACTTTGAGAAGGACCACCAGCTTCATAAGGAGTCGGTAAATATTGTGGGAGGGTCTTCTTCTGGTCATTGACCCTTTAAGAAAGGAAAGAAGAACAAGAAGAAGAAGAATAAGAAGGTGCAGCTGCATGCTGGGATGTCTGCACAGGATCAGACCAAGAAGCGCAAGCCCGACCAGAGCCAGGCGGAGTGCTTCTTTTGCAAGAAGCAGGGGCATTGGAAGAGGAACTGTCCTCTATACATTGCCTCTCTAGACCCGAACAGATCGAAGAAGAAGCAAGGTACTTATATGATAACACCTTGCAACTTTTCCATTTGTGATACTACTGCCTGGGTATTGGATACCGAAAGCCCTTATCATATTTGCAATTCGATGCAGGGTCTGCAGGTCAGTAGGAGATTAGATGAAGGCGAGAGGTTCCTGAATGTTGGAGATGGAAGCAAAGTTCCAGTTCTAGCATTAGGAATCATGAACCTTGTAATCAATTCTTGAAATATAATTCTGAGTGAATGTCACTATTGTCCAAGTTTTTTATTAAATATTATTTTTGTAGACCTTTTGGCCATGTACGGTTGTCAATTTTTAATAAAAGAAAATATTTTCAATATCATTTTGAATGGTGTTACAATATTTGTTGGACAACTTAATCATGGAATTTACTTTCTATCACAACCTGTTAATGTGGTTCAAACCTCCAGTAAACATCCTAGAAGTAGGTGATTGTGAGTCACTTCCAACCTGTGAGTCCTGTCTTCTTAGTAAAATGACCAAGTCACCTTTTATTGGAAAAGGTGAGCGAGCCAATGAACTCTTGGCTCTGGTACATTCTGATGTATGTGGACCCATGAGCTCAAGTGCAAGAGGTAGATTTTTCTACTTCATAACCTTCATAGATGATCTATCAAGGTATGGGTATATCTATTTAATGAAGCATAAGTCGGAGTCATTTGAAATGTTCAAACTATTCCGAAATGAGCTAGAAAAATAAACTGGAAAGTGTATTAAAACTCTTCGATCTGATCGAGGAGGTGAATACCTTTTCAATGATTTTCTGACATATCTTGGGGAGAATGGGATTCTCTCTCAGTGGACACCTCTTGGAACACCACAGCATAATGGTGTGTCTGAAAGGAGAAATCGGACCTTATTGGATATGGTTCGATCCATGATGGGGTTTGCTGGTCTGTCGATCTTTCTTTGGGGATATGTGCTCGAATCGGCTTGTTACCTTCTAAATAGAGTTTCGAGTAAGTCTGTAACTAAAATGCCATATGAGATATGGATAGGACGTAAGCCAGTACTCTCGCACCTTAGAGTTTGGGGGTGTCCGGCTTATGTTAAACGTTTAATTATGGACAAGCTAGGACCTAGGTCTGACAAGTATAATTTTATAGGGTATTCAAAAGAGACCAAAGGGTATTACTTCTATCTAGCTGATGAGCAAAAAGTATTTTTCAGCCTTAAGGTAATCTTTTTGGAAAGGGAGTTCCTTGGTGAAGGGACTGTTGCTTCCAAGGTCGAACTTGATGAAATTTGACAGGTGAAAAATCCGACGCAAGTTGCTGAACCTGAATCGGATTTGATTAGATCAGATCCGGAGCCCATTGTTCAAGCACCCTTAAGGCGATCTGGTAGAGTACCACGTTAACCGGACAGATACTATGGTTTCTTGGTCCGGGATGACGATCCTATCGAACTTGATGAAAACAATGAGGATCTGATCACCTACATGGATGCAATGCAGAGACCCGACTCTGAGAAATGGCTAGAGGCCATAAAATCCGAAATGGAGTCCATGAAGGTCAACGATGTGTGGACATTGGTTGACCCACCCGAAGGAGTAAAACCCATAGGGTGTAAGTGGGTTTTCAAGAGGAAGAGGGGCGCAGATGGAAAGGTGAAAACCTATAAAGCCCGTCTGGTTGCCAAGGGATATCGTCAATGTTATGGTATAGACTATGACGAGATATTTTCTCCTGTGGCAATGCTCAAATCCATTCGGATTATGCTTGCGATAGCTGCCCATCTGGACTATGAAATCTGACAGATGGATGTGAAGACAGCTTTCCTAAATGGAAAGCTGGATGAAGAGGTGTATATGATACAACCTAAAGGATTCACATCCACTGATGAGTCTAAGGTGTGCAGACTAGAGAGGTCCATTTATGGACTTAAGCAGGCATCCCGAAGTTGGAACATACATTTTGATAGGACGATCAAGACATATGGCTTCATTAAGAATGGAGAAGAGCCCTGCATTTATAAGTGGGCTAATGGTCCAGTAGTGGTATTTCTTGTATTGTATGTGGATGATATTCTCTTAATCGGGAATGATGTCCCTGCATTACAGGGAATAAAGATTTGGCTGTCATCACAGTTCTCCATGAAAGATTTGAGAGAAGCTTCCTACATCCTAGGGATGAGGATCTATAGGGATAGATCTAAAAGGTTGCTTGATTTATCCCAATCTATGTATATAGATACTATGCTGAAGAGGTTCAGCATGGAGAATTCCAAGAAAGGCTATCTACCGATAGACCATGGAATTTCTCTCTCAAAGAGGGATTGTCCGACAACACCTCAAGAGAGAGAGAGTATGGGTAGTATTCCATATGCTTCGGTAGTGGGATCTATCATGTATGCCATGACATGTACACGACCAGATGTGGCATACTCACTAGGGGTAGTGAGTAGATACCAATCTGATCCAGGGGAGAATCACTAGAAGGTTGTTAAAACCATCCTAAATTATTTAAGAAATACTAAAGACCAGTGGCTTGTTTACGGTGAATTGGACTTGAGACTTATAGGGTTTACAGACTTTAGTTTCCAGTCTAATCACGATGACAGCAAAAGTGTGTCAGGATTTATTTTTATTCTTAATGGTGGGGCTATCTGCTGGAAGAGTTCCAAGCAACACATAGTGGCTAATTCAGTTTGCGAGGCAGAGTATGTCGCTGCATCAGATGCTGCCAAAGAAGCAGTGTGGCTGAGAAAATTCATCATCGAGCTCGGAGTAGTACCCTTCCTTGTTGGTCCAGTTCTGCTCTACTGTGACAGCTCTAGAGCCATTGCTCAGGTGAAGGAACCCAAGGCATACCAGCGGATGAAGCATATTCTGTGCTGCTACCATCTCATCCAAAAAATTATGGATCGAGGTGACGTCGACCTTCAGAAGATCGACGGAAAGGAGAACCTGGCCGACCCATTCACTAAAGCTATTGTGGTGAAAGAGTTCGACGACTACAAGTCGAAGATGGGTATTAGATACTGCACCGATTGGCTTTAGACCAAGTAGGAGATTATTGGGAATAGTGTCCCAAAGCCAATCGTCAGCCTGTTGACGGTTGTGCTCATTTTTGTATATGTACATGAATTATGAATTAATAAAAATTATGTTGATATTTTTCATCACAAAATATTTCATCTTCTAATGAACTCCTATGTTGTGGTGAAGTCCTTAGGACTATTTAGACTCGACAAAGGAAAATTTATCGTTTAGTCCTTAAATCTGTTCGTGACCAAATGATACATTGTTACCAAGGACGACAACATTTATCAAGCATAGGTTGTTGTGTGCCATATAGGTTGGTTGTCCTCTTAACCAATGAGTGTGGAGACACTGGTATGGCATACAGGTGAGATGTAAGGGTACATCTGCACTGAATGTGACTGATTCCAGAGCTATTTCTACTGTCAAGATTTGCTCCAATGAAATATGGGTATAAATATCCCTCCGACTTGAGACCACTACGGTGACTTGCAAGTAACTCACTGCACTTACGCACTGGACTACCTGAATTTCTAATTCAGTGACGGAAGGCTGCTGGGTGTAGTCAAATACTTGACTTGTCGGTGCGTGTGTCAAGATGGGATTGACCACTCCAGTTTAGGAGCTGTGTACAGTCGTGTTTCAATTTAGCAAAATCTTGGCCAGGGTAGTCTTTGTGAGGAGTCACAGGACTGTTTGAGTTGAGCACGATTCGGATGATCTAATCAGGGTTGACAGTTTAACCCTGAGTCATCCTAAACACAGAGGTCAAAAGGATGAATTATACAGTAACCATCTTGACATAGGTTTTGAGTGTTGCGATTGTGACCATTCGACCTATCCGATCGTCGGGTACCATTGCTAGATGGTCACTTCGATTAGTACAGGAATTGATTCCTGTGCTACCAGCTTAGGATCGAACCTGCGGGGTCACACACATTAGAGGTTCTTATCTGATCTGATAGCTGGTGAAGAGTCTTTCATGTCTGGGATTCTGTGATCGAGAATCAGGATTCTCTGATCACGAATTCCATACATTTTGGGTACCGGGGTCAAGAGTCCCACTGGTTTAGGACTCTTCGATCAGGGTTACATATCGATTAATTCTGATGCCCGATTATCCATCAAATTTGGACTCAATATTTATGAGAGGTTTAATTAGTAATTTGATCACTAATTAACTCAATTTAATTGAGTAATTATTTTTGGATCAAGTCCAATTGACTTGGATTCAGTTGGGTTTGACCCGATTAGGTTAGGAGTTGACCTAATCATCGAGATGGTTTGGTCCCTGATATGATCAGGGGTTGGGCTTAATCAATTTCTGTTTGATTAAGATTTTATTGAGTCTAATTAAGCCTAATTTAGTTGGGTTTAAATTAGTCTAATTGGGCCTAACTTATTTGGTTCAATTAAGTTGGTTTAAATAATGAAACCACCGTGACCCATTCTCCCTGCGCCACCTCACTTCTACTGCACCCATTTGAATTCATGAGAAGGAAGTTCTCATGAATTTTTTCTCATGCAAAGCCCTCCTCATGCCCTACTTTAATGCACCATATGAGTGGATAAGGATGATTGGTTGGCCATTCAAATTCAAAACAAAGTTTGAATTTGAATGAGCAACCAATCTTAGGGCCTTGACCTTATCCTCTTTTAACGCCCCATTTATTACACGAGAAAATGTTTCTCATGAAATCACTCATGCACAAATTAAGCCACGCCCTCCTCTCCTCATGGCCTTAGTGGATAAGAATAAATTAGTTTCCATTTGAATTCAAAATTTGATTTGAATTCAAATGTGCAATTACTCATCTTTATCCTCTCACGTGGATAAGATGTTTGACATTGTTTTAAAAGGAGGAGAAGAGTGGGGCGTGTGAAAAAAAAATTTTGGAGAGAAAATTTGGGCGTGAGGAATCCTTGTGTGCAAGGTGAAGGTCTATATCCTTCTGAGAGAAAAAGAAAGAAAAGAAAGAAAAAGTATGCGCAGGGTTTCAGTGAGTTCTTCAGGATTTCAACCTGAAGTTCGGGAAGTGAGAAGGTGAGCTACGAGTGTCGTGAGCCCACCAAATTTTAGAGAGATCTTCAACATCCTCTCAAGCATGTTTGCTGACAATCCAGAGCATCTGAAGAATTGAAAGACATCGATCGAAGGAGTTCGATCAGCATCGGCTGTCGAAAGGGCTCTACAACGAGCTAGCACTCGTAAGGAGTCGATCAGATCGAAAGCTTCATGTGGACGATCCGTAGAGGCTAGACACACTGTGTGGCTACATCATGATGATCAGACTCTCCCAACGGTGATCAGATTGTGGCAATCTACTACCCTCACAAAGGTATTGTGTTCTGAACACATTACAGTAAAGTATTTACTGTTTAAATTTGAATTTCAAATTTAAATATATGCATACTGTATATCATATTTAGATCCTAGTGTAGGATAAATTTATATTAATTAATTAGATTAATTAATATTTTTTTATTGTAAAATTATAATTTTGAAAAAATTTTAAAATTACCATTTTATCCCTGCACTGAAGTTCCCCACACTAACAATTTGAGCTAACCCATTTCACTAGGTTAGTCATAATTGTTATGACTATGTCAAGTCAAGTTTAATGAGACCTAAATTAAATCTCCTTAAGAAAATATTAAGTCTAAGATCTTCCACCATTATGGATGTGCGGGCCCTTTCCGGGGTTGATTGTTCTCTGCTGATTACAGTAGTTCAGTTACACCAGAAATATGCAACCATATCCATTAGGCATTGGATGCTACGGATTAGAGGATGGGTTGTGCTCAATATTCCAGATATGATGAGGGACTCAATCAGGAATCTAATTCGTACAAATGGTGGGTCTGACTTAACTAAGGATTGGAGCAATATTCCAGACACGGTGAGCTTCATGAATTAGAGATCAAGTTTTGGGTGCACCATGATTAGAGAATCATTGGACAAGAGTTGTCCACTCATCGGTTGACCCATCACCAACAACTGTTAGGTGAGGTGATGAGCCAGTCAGTGAGACCGCACCACCCACTAGAAATCACTAATCACGAAGATTTTCACATCTCTACCTAGGGAGTATAGAGATTTGAGAAAATAATGGGAGCCTAATTTGTTTCAAAATAAAATCTCTAAATAAATTGGTTAAGTCTGATTACAAAATCTAACTAGAAATTTTTGACTCTCTATAGAAAACATGTCGCGTCCGACCCCCTGACCAAAATACTAGACACCCACAGATTGACTGGATCAAATTTTAAGGACTGGTTGAGGAACTACAGAATTATTCTGGATTCTGAGAAACTGACTCATGTCTTAGATTAGGACCCACTTGCCATACCAGCATGTTCGACTGCTGAACAGAGAGTGTCTCTGAAAAAGTGGATGGATGATGATAACAAAGCCCAGTACTACATGTTGGGTGCAATGGCTGATGACTTGCAGCACCAGCATGAGAATATTATGACTACCCACCAAATGTTGGCTCACCTACAAGAGTTGTTTGGTGAACAAAGTCGCACAGCCAAGTATCAAGTCTGCCAAAGACTTTTTAAGGCTAAAATGCATGACGGACAGTCAGTCCAAGATCATTGTTTGACAATGATCCAGGACCTTGAAGAGCTTGAGAAGCTCGGTGTCATCTTAGACAAGGATTTTCAGATTGATGTGATCCTTCAGTCCTTGTCCGATGCATATGGTCAGTTCATCATGAACTTTCATATGCATAAGATGTGGTGTACCTTGGCTGAGTTAATGAATATGTTGGTTATGATTGAGCTTTCTTTGAAGAGTTCAAAAGGCTCAGTCCTTACTGTAGAGCGGACTTCTTTCAAGAGAAAGTCTTTTGGAAAGAAGAAAAAGTCTACGAAGAAGCAGAAGGTGGATGGAAAAAGGAAGAAGATGGAATCAAAGAAGAAGACTGCTGTAAAGGGAAAATATTTCCACTGCAATTCAGACAGCCATTGAAAATAAAACTATCCTCAGTACCTGGCCACCTTGAAGAACAAGAAGGATGGTCCTTCTTGAGGTATGCTCATTATAGAATCTAATCTTATGGTTTCCTCTACATCCAGTTGGGTACTTGACTCTAGTTTTAGTCCTCATTTGTGCACTTCTATGTAGGGTCTTGAGAAGAGCAGGAGGCTGAGGGATGGGGATATGATCCTACGCATCAAAAATGGAGCAAGAGTTGCTGTTGTGACTGTGGGAACCTACTCTCTGCGATTATCGTTAGGATTAGATTTAGTTCTTAGAGTCTGTTATTATGTGCCTACAGCAAGCAGAAATTTGATTTCTATTTCATATTTAGTACAAGAAGGCTATGTGATTAGCTTTCATAAGGACCATTGTAACATATTTTATGAAAATAATAAAGTTGCAAATGGTTTTCTTATTAATGGTCTCTATCAGCTACATATTGATGTATCTGTATTTAATATCGAGAAAAATATGAATGCCATAGGAATTAAAAGGCCTAGAGATAGTCTAAATGATAGGTATCTATGGCACCTAAGGCTAGGTCATATAGCTGAAGACAGGGTTAACAAATTGGAAAAATCCAGACTATTGAGTCCGTTGACTTCCGAGTCATATCCAGTTTGTGAATCATGCCTTCAAGGCAAAATGACCAAGCTCTCTTTTGTGGGACATGGGGAAGGGGCCACAAACCTACTTGTCCTAGTACATACGGATGTGTGCGGCCCATTTGATGTGCCGGCTAGAGGCAACTATGTCTACTTCATTACCTTTACCGATGATATGTCTAGGTACGGGTATGTGTTTCTGATGAAACACAAGTCTGAAGCCTTTGAAAAGTTCAAATAATTCAGGCATGAGGTAGAAAAATAAATAGGAAAGCCCATTAAGGTTCTTCGATCAGATCGAAGAGGTGAATACCTTAGTCGGGAGTTTCTAGTCTATCTTAAGGACAATGGCATAGTCTCTCAATGGACTCCACCTGGAATGCCACAACTCAACGAGATTTCAGAACAGAGAAATCAGACCCTATTAGATATGGTCTGTTCCATGATGAGCTTCACGGACCTCCCTGAGTTTCTTTGGGGATATTATCTCATGACAATAATATATGTATTGAATAAGGTTCCCTCTAAAACTGTTTCTACCACACCATATGAGATATGGCATAGTAAGAAGCCTAGTCTGAGTCATCTTAGAATTTGGGGTTGTCCAGCTCATGTCAAGAAACAGCAGGCGGACAAGTTAGAGTTCAGGTCTTTTAGAGTTCGGTTCATAGGATATCCTAAAGAGTCATTAGGATATTATTTTTATATTTCAAAAGATCACAATGTGATTGTGAATCGACATGCTATTTTTTTTTAAAAATAGTTTATTCAAGATAATGACATCGGAAGAATAATTAAGCTCAAGGAGAATATCTCGCTCAAGGAGAATATCTCCCAAGAGCAATGAGCTAAAGAACCTGAGGAACCCAATCAATTAGAACCAGTCCTAACACAACCTCTTCCACCTTGTAGATCAACTAGGGTTTTTCATCCTCCAGAAAGATACTTAGGTACCATACAAGAAGATGTAGAGAAAATATTCCTCACAGAAAATGGGGCTCATGGTGATGACCCCAAGACCTATGACGAGGCGATATCAGATATCGACTCCGAGAAATGGTTAGAGGCAATGAGATCAAAAATTGACTCAATGCACTCAAATCAAGTCTGGACCTTGGTAGATTACCTGAAGGTATTGTACCTATTAGGTGTAAATGGATCTTCAAGAGAAAGATAGGTGCAAATGGGAATATGAAGACATTCAAGGCTAGGCTCATAGCGAAAGGTTATAGTCAGCGTGAAGGCATTGACTATCAGGATACCTTCTCATCCGTAACCAAGCTAAAATCCATCCACACATTACTTGCCGTTGCAGTGTATTTCGATTATGAAATATGGCAGATGGATGTGAAAACGACATTCTTAAATGGATATCTTGATGAAAATATTTATATGGAACAGCCACTTAGTTTCACATCCAGTGATGATGATCACAAGGTCTGCAAGCTGCAAAGATCCATTTATGGACTTAAGCAAGCATCTCGAAGCTGGAATACTCGTTTCAATGATGTGATCAAAATGTTTGATTTCATCAAGAACGAGAAGGAACCATGTGTATTCAAGAAGGTCAGTGGGAGTGCAGTTGTCTTCCTCGTACTGTACGTTGATGACATCCTCTTAATTAAAAATGATATTTCCATATTGACCTCAGTCAAAATATGGTTGTCTAAGGAGTTCTCTACGAAAGATCTAGGAGAAGCATCCTTTATACTGGGTATTAAGGTTTATAGAGATAGACCAAATAGGATGCTGGGACTTTCACAGAAGATGTACATAGAGAATGTGCTAAAAAGGTTTAGCATGAAAAACTCCAAAGAGGTTTAGTACCTTTTAGACATGGCATTCATCTCTCCAAGAAGATATGCCCTAGCACATCCAAGGAGATTGAATGCATGAGCAAGATCCCTTATGCTTCGGTAATAGGAAGCCTCATGTATGCTATGCTATGTACACGACCTGATATAGCCCATGCTGTGAGTGTCACAAGCAGATATCAGTCGAATCCAGGTGAAGAACACTGGACTTCTATGAAATGTATCCTTAAATACTTGAGAAAGACTAAGGATATGTTTCTAGTCTTTAAGAATGGAGAACTCCAGGTTCAGAGAATTACAGACTCAGACTTTATGTCTAATATAGATGATCGAAAGTCGACATCTGGGAGTCTGTTCATTTCCAATGGTGGTGCAGTTAGCTGGAAGAGTTTCAAGCAGATGGTGATTGCTAATTCTACCATGGAGGTAGAGTATATTGCTGCATTGGAAGCTGCAAAAGAAACATTTTGGTACAAGAAGTTTGCCGCAGAGTTTGGAGTAATGTCATCGGATGCCATCCCTCTTTACTGCGACAATAATGGTGCCATAGCCCTAGTTAAGGAGCCAAGATCTCACCAGAAGTCAAAGCATATCGAGTGGCGATTCCATCTGATCTGTGATTACCTTGAAAAAGGTTATATCGAGATTAAGAGAGTCAACTCCACAGACAATGTGGCAGACCCACTGACAAAGCCATTAGGCCAGCAGAAGATCGAAGCCCACCTTGAGAACATGAGACTTAGATATGTAGTCAATTGACATTAGGTCAAGTGGGAGTTTGTTAGATGTATGCCCTAGATGCCACATTAGCTGACACATTCCTGTACAAATATAAGGACAAATTTATAATTTTGACTATAAATGAATAAAAAGATTATTCTACTATCACATTATGTATATTATGTTTGTGATACATCCCTTGAGTTAGTAGGAATGTTAATTCATATTTTCAAGAGTTAAAAATTTAAGGCATGAATTTACATAACTAACTCATAAACAGCTTCTAACCATAGGATCATCATGAGGATGGTGATCGATCCGAAAGGTTGATGTACGATCGCTTCCTTAGGGTAGATGTGTCTTGAGTCTATGATGTGGAGACACCAGAGCAAGAGTACAGATATTTGTTGAGAATAAGAGTACTAAGCGTGACCACCTCGAGCAGTCATAAGGAAGTCTACCTTCTCATCGATGACTAGCTTGATGCTGCAGCTGTGTGTCTAGTTCTTTGATCTGAGGTGCATCGACAGTTCACCTTGAGTGTGTTATAGTTTGACTACACCATAACTCGATCTCCTAGCCATTTGAAATCCTAAGGTGTATGTTGGCTGTAGCATATTCATTGTAGGAACCAGATTGCACCAAGATGGGATCTATCAACCTCGGTAGATGAGAGGAGTAGTCCTATGATGATCGAAAGATCGGGTCCTTAAGCCCATGGCCATGGTAGAGTGAAATAATGAAAAAGAGTTTTCCATTGGGGTTTCACATCGAACTCGAAGCGATCGATTGATTCATATGACTGATGTTGGGTTTGACGAGTTCACCTTAACCCTAATTTAGTCAGGACTCATGATAGAGAAATTCAATCACACAGGTAGCTGCACTGAGAGGTTCATCTTTATTTCTGATGGGTTGCCACCATATACTGCTAGGTATCATTGCTAGATTTTGGGAGCAATTAGAATGATATTGATGATCGATCATTCTAATTGTCTGAATCAGAAGAGTTCTGGTCCATCAAAAAGAGTTTCGATGATGTCGATGATGAGATCATGACATATCTCATTACCATATAAAAATAAACCTAACTGGATCATACAAACAAGAGTTAGGGTCTGGATGTCATCAATTGAGCTAGTCCAGTTCGATTGATTTGGATTAGATCCAATTAGGTTCAAAAAAATCGTGCTACTTGGCTTATGGATCTTAAACTGAAGGCCACTTGGCAAGAGGTCATTGGAGAGTTTTTGTGAAGTGTCCATCTACTAAATTAGGCCTCAAAGTGGGCACCAAGATCAGATTGGGCATGCACCCTAAGTGGATAAGGATAGAGTCCCATGAGATGAGGACTCTATGCCTTGATCGACTCAAACTGTTGGGCACCAATCTCACTGTGTTTATCCAGTGATGGCACCAACAATAACAGGGTTTGG
The DNA here is from genome assembly GCF_000442705.2 of Elaeis guineensis. Classification (NCBI taxonomy): domain Eukaryota; kingdom Viridiplantae; phylum Streptophyta; class Magnoliopsida; order Arecales; family Arecaceae; genus Elaeis; species Elaeis guineensis. Next base: position 40,137,094 of record NC_026004.2, on the reverse strand, counting down.
TTGGTTTTTTATTTGATATGATCAGATGACATCACTCCATCAATCAAAATTTTTTTAGAATTAATTAAAATTTTTTGATTGATCGAATGATGTGGCACTACATGGCGCAGCAGGGTCTCTTTAAACCCTATCTGCGCCTAGGGTTTAGAGATTTTGCTCAATACCCAGCAAAAATGAGATTTCCCTCCACTTCTGCATATCCCCTTTGGTCCTCTCTTTCCCCTCTTCACGTTCAAAAAGTTTGGCATCCATCTGGTGCTTGTCCAAGGCGTGGTGGCTCCCTGATCAGAAGGCTGCAAGGATTTGTCGAGAAGCTGCTGCTCCAGCTTCAGAAGATCTTTTGAAAATCTTCCAGATCAGATCCAGATCTGATTTTTGGAGCAGAGATTTGTGAGGAGAAGATGATCTAGATCCTACTCAAGTAGATATCGATAGAGGCCAAGCGACTACATGGCTATTTTAGAACCTCGGGCATTGCTGCGATCATCTATAGGGTAATCTAGTTATCCTAGAGGTATTTCTCTAATCCTCAAGTTTTAGATTTAATTTTAGATTAAATATTAGATAATAAGAATTAGATCTAATAAATTTTAGATCTGAAATAAAGTAGGATAATTTTTTTTTAAAAATATTCTGCCTCAGATCTCATTAAATCTGAAAGATCCTACAAGAAAAAAACTGATTTTTTCCTTCAATAGTTTAAATGATCATTGGAGGTCCCACACGCTTGGTGCTCATCTGACTATCGAAATTATCATTTATAATATGTTGATTTAGTTGTGTCTTTCTGATGATGGTCAAGTTGGTCGAGCTACACTCGGGCATGATCACTTGTTTGTCAGATGCACTAAATTCTGACATGTTAATGGTTGGACCTAACTAGACTTTCAGTGGAGGCACCATATGCCTGCTGAAGAGGTGTCTAGGGCAAAATTAAATGTTAAAAATTATTTGATGAAATAATTGGTTAAAAACTTACTCATGGGTGCATAGAGATTGGTCGAGCCACACTCAGACCCATGTGCAGTTCATGTAGATTCTAGTACCCACTAAGAAATTAGTGTAATTCTTTGAATTGGAGATAGAGGCTATCAATTTGAATAAAATAGTGGAAAAATCTTTAAACTAAAATTCATATCTTTATTGAGAATTATGTCCTAAAATTAATCGTGTGACGATTGAGTTCATCCTTGATATAAATTATAGATTATTGAATAATAGTTATTTTGATATTTTTCATCACAAAGTGACATCTTCCTTGAACTCTTGTACTATAATGAAGTCCCTAGAACTATTCTAGTGTATGATAAAAAGAAGATTTATCGTATAGCTCTTAAATAAGTTCACAACCAAATGATACGTCATTATGAGATGACGATGTTTATTGAGTGAAGATCGTTGTGTACCATATGGGTTGGTTGTCTTCTTAACCAAGGAGTGTGGTAATACTGGTATGGCATACAGATGAGATATAAGGGTACATCATCACTGAACAAGTGACTCACCTGTTGAGCATTCTACTATCAAGAGCTGCTCGTGAAATACATGGGTATAAATATCCTTCAGACCTGAGATCACCATAGTGACTTGCAAGCAACTCACTATGCTTTAATGCCGAACTAACTAGTGTGAGCGTCTGACGTGCATGCAAAGTAGAGGGTCTGCATATCCAGGCCTCCATGAAGATTTATATTAGATAATTTGAGATTTGATCCCTGGTTTCACTATGATTCAGGTAAGGATTTGATTCTTAAACAAGTAGAACATGAGAAAAAAAATTTAGATGCAACCTGGACATTTTGGAGGAAAACTATTTCCTTCCCTTCAACTGGTATCAGAGAAAGCCTGAAATATATGCATACAAAATAAAATTTTTTATAATTATTTACATGAGATGTGTGATAATAAAACTCATTTAAATATATTTATATAAAATTTTTTATCTAATTTTGATTGGATTAGAGGTGCCTAATCAATTATTGATTGAGGTTGTTATAAATCTGTTATAACAGAATTCTGCTGTTACTGAATTTTTGATGAAAAATAATATAAATTAAAAATTTATTTTAAATCTATTTTAATAAAATTTTAATATTTTTATTTTTTTTATGAAGTGAGGGTTATTTTAGATTTAATTTAGATCTATTTTGATAAATATTTAGATCTGAATTCTATCATAATTTAGCACTGCACGAAAATAAATTTTATCAAAAATTAATTCTTTATGTATTCATATTTATATCTAATTATTTTTTTATTTGATATCAAATCTAAAATTAGTATTTTATGATTAGTATAAGATAAGTTTTAGATTTGATATGATGTATATGATAAATCAAATCTAATTAGATTAGATGAAGAACATAATTGATGAGATCAAGGATATGTTCATGATATAAAATAGTTTTATCAATAATTATATATTAATATAATTATATATAAAATTATATTTTAGATCTTCATAGTCTAGTACTCGAATTGATGAGATTATCAGACCATCTGATCATAAGAGATTGAAGAGATTAATCTCTCTTTTGCTTATTTGATGGGTTCTCTTATGACATGTAGGGGTGTCGTTATGATCCACTTTCATGAAGAAAAAAATGAACAAATTTTTATGTACTATTTTGATCATAAATATATTTAGATTAGATCTAAAATAATTTATGATTCATTATACAAGGATAAAATTTAGATATAAAATTATTTTAGATCTGAATTATATGTTAAATATGATGTAATTAGTATTGATCTAAAAATTATCATGATACATGAGATGTATGAATGAAGTTTAGATCATACCTATGTATGCTTAATTGTTAAACATATTATAAAAATTTATTTTCATGTGTTGAAATATATGGTATGCTTCACTTGAAATCCTTATAGAATAGTTCTACAAACTGAAACACACGTTTCACATACTTAATTTTGAATTAAATTTGAATGATCTATAATTGAGAATTGAAGATCATTAAGATATCACATAATATGATGAGCAAAGGGTTAGCATGAATCAGATCCTTTTAATGGGTTAGACCTAGGGTTAGGAACACATATGGATCAAGTAGAGAAATTAATTAAATCTAATCAAGTGTTGAATTAGATTAGGTCAGTATTTCTCTAAATCAATCTCAATAGTTGAAGTTTGATCAAATCTATGTATTTGATCCTAATAAATGGACCATGATCATGGCTCTGTGGTTGAGCCCGAATCTTTTGATGTACCAAATCGAAACTAATTAATTAGTTAGTGTCTAAGGTAAGTTTGGCAGATTCGATCAAGTAGTTTTTAATTAGGAGCTATTCACCTAGATGCATCTACGGTGAATTAAGGGCAGATCCCTCCCGCTGATCTTACTTACCTGGCCAACAAAGTAGATTATGTTTTGATTAGGTCACTAGTCGATTCGTGTAGACCCATGCCATTAAGGTGAATCAGTGTAACTGATTTAGGTATCTTTAGACCAGCTTGTGTTTAATCCTTTACATGACTTGGTAAAGTCAGTGGAAGGATTTGTAGCTTGTAGGTTGACTTTTTCTCTCATTCTCAGATCAATGAAATCAAATCTTCTAAATTATTAAGTCCATAAAGTGATAAAGTTATGAGATAACTTGATCATTGCCTCTCATTAAGGTGTATGATAATGAGTCCAATATTCCAAATAGGCATTGGAAGCACCACATGCCTGGTGTCTATTACGTATTAGAATTGTCATTCATCATATGACCATCATGATGTACCTTCAGATCAATACTCAGGTTGGTCGAGCCATACTCGAATCTGGATATTCATTTGTTGGATACACTTGATATGTCACATTAATGGTTGGACCTAACCAAGATTTTCAGTAGAGGTGCCACATGCCTGCTAAAGGGATGTCTGGGGCAAAACCCAATGCTAAAAGTTGTTTGGAGAAATAATTGGTTATGAACCTACCCATGGATGCACTAGGATTAGCCAAGCCACACTCGAGCCCAAATGTAGTCCGTGTGGATTCTAGTACCTGCTAAGAAATTAATGTAATTTCTCGAGTTAGAGGTAGAGGCTACCAATTTATAAAAAATAGTGAGAGGACCTTTAGAATAAAGTCCATGTCTTCAGGATTAAAAAAAAAATTCATATACCAATAGGCTAATATTTTTTTCTTTCAGTTATGGCCAACACACTATCCCTCCATTCGCTGTTGGACAGTGATAAACTCACCGGACCCAACTTTGATAGCTGGTATCGAAAGTCGAAGATCGTGTTGGAGTACGAGAGGATATTGTATGTCCTTACGGATTCGGCATCTGAAAAACTTGTAGCCAATGCTCCTCGTGCTGCGAGAGACACTTACATGAAGTGGCTCAATGATCGCACATCTATGCATTGCATGATAAGGGCAGCTATAAACGATGAACTTAGTTGTAAGTTCGAGGATGCACAGCTTGAGGAGTTGATTCAAATGTTGAATGAGTCCTTCGATACCCCTGAGGATGTGGAGAGACATAAAACCTCCTGCACAGTGTTCAATGCTCGTATGCGAGAGGGAGCTTCAGTCATCGATCATATATTATACATAATTGAGCAGATTGAACATCTTAGTAAACTTGGCTTTTCGTTGCATGAACAGTTGGCAAGGATGCTATCCTCAATTCGCTACCGATATCCTACCTACCCTTTCTTAGTTATTATAGAATGATGAAGCCTACAGTAAACTATCATGATTTGCTAGGATTATTGCAGACTTTTGAGAAGGATCACCAGCTCCAAAAGAAGCTAGTGAATTTAGTGGGAGGTTCATCTGCAGGGTGTCAATCCTCTAGGAGAGGAAAGAAGAAAAAGGTGCAAAAATCCCATGCCGTTGGTCCCAAACAGAGCAAACTGTCAAAAGTTGATAAGAACCAGGCATAGTGCTTCTTCTGTAAGAAACTGGATCTTGGAAAAGGAATTGTCCTGCATATATAGCCATCCTTAACCCAAACAGGCCTAAGAACAGGAGAAAGAGGCAAGTGGTTGCTTCACAAAGTATTTATATGATAACACCTTATAATTTTTCTATTTGTGATACTACTATCTCGGTATTGGATACCAAAAGTTCTACTAATATATGCAATTCATTGCAGGGACTGTAAGTAAGTAAAAAATTTTGAAAGGGCAAGCGGTTCCTTAACATTGGAGATGGAAGTTTTATTCTAGTTCTGGCCTTGGAAACTTTACAGCTTATCTTCAAGTCCAGTAGTGTCATATTAGATGATTGTCATTATTGTCCCTTCTTTATGATGAATGTCATCTCTATAGACCTTTTGGCCAAACTTGATTACAAGTTTATAATAAAGGATAATTTTTGTGATATCATTATGAATGATACTATAATTATGCGTGAATAATTAAAACATGATATATACACAATATCACAGTCTGTTAGTGTAATGTATACACCTAGTAAACATCCTAAAATAGATAATGTCAGTGAATCCTACCTTTGGCATTGTAGGCTTGGTCATATGAACAAGAATAGGATTGATAGGTTGATCAAAGAATGTGTCCTTGAGATAGATGATTGTGAATCATTGCCTACCTGTGAATCTTGTCTACTTGATAAGATGACTAAGTCACCTTCTAAAGAAAAAGATGAAAGAGCCAGTGATGTCCTAGGTTTAATATATATTGATGTATGTGGGCCTATGAAGATAAGTGTCAGAGGAGGATACTACTACTTCATAACATTTACAGACGGCCTATCGAGGTATGGGTATGTCTATCTTATGAAGCATAAGTCAGAATCTTTTGAAATATTCAAATAATTCTGTACTAAAGTAGAAAAATAAACTAGAAAGAGTATTAAGATCCTTCGATCAGATTGAGGAGGTGAATACCTCACCAGTGAATTTCTGACATATCTAGAAGAGAATGGGATTCTCTCACAATGGATCCCTCTTGAAATACCACAACATAATGGTATATCCGAGAGGAAGAATCGAACCTTGTTAGATATGGTCCGATCCATGATGGATTTTTTTCAGTCTGCCAATATCATTTTGGGGATATGCTCTAGAGACTGCCTGCTATATTTTGAATAAGGTGCCCAGTAAGTCTGTCGATAAAACTTCATATGAGATATGGACTGGACGTAAGCTGGTGTTCTCACATCTTAGGATCTGGGTGTGTCCAGCTTATGTCAAGCATTTAAAGATAAATAATCTTGGACCAAAGTCCGATAGGTGCTTGTTCATAGGGTACCCCAAAGAAACTAAAAGGTACTACTTCTACCTTGCTGCAGAACAAAAGGTGTTTGTTAGCAGTCAGACAGTCTTTTTCAAAAAAAAATTCTATGGTGAAGGAGCTAATGCCCGTAAAATTGAACTTGATGAAGTTCATAAGGTGGAAGGACCAACACATACAGAATTGGGTTCGATTGGTGAATCAAATTTGGAGCCAATAGAGGCACCATTAAGGAGATCTGATAGAGTACCACATCAACCGGATAGATACTATGATTTTTTGGTCTGGGATGGTGATCTTATTGAACTTGGTGAGAATGATGAGGATCTGATCACCTATATGGAGGCCATGCAAAGGCCTGACTCTCAAAAATGGCTTGAGGCCATGAAGTCCGAGATGGAGTCCATGGAGATCAATAGTGTCTAAACACTAGTTGATCCATCTGAAGGGATAAAACCCATAGGGTGTAAATAAATTTTTAAGAGAAAAAGAGGAGCAGATAGAAAGGTAGAGACCTATAAAGCCCGTCTAGTTGCTAAGGATTACCGTCGGTGTTTTGGTACTGACTATGACGAGATGTTCTCTCCTATGGCAATGCTCAAGTCCATCTAGATTATGCTTGCTATCGTTGCATATGTAGATTATGAGATCTGACAGATGAATATCAAAATCATTTTTCTTAATGGAGAGCTGGAAGAAGAGGTGTGTATGATACAACCTGAAGGGTTCACATTCACAAATGAGTCAAAAGTGTGCAAGGTAAAAAGGTCAATTTATGGACTTAAGCAGGCATCGAGGAGTTGGAACATATATTTTGATAAAGTAATCAAAATGTATGGCTTTGTTAGGAATGGAGAAGAGCCTTGCGTCTACAAATGGGCTTGTGATTCTGTGGTCATTTTTCTTGTGCTGTATGTGGATGACATATTGTTATTAGAAAATGACATTCCGACTTTGCAGAGAGTGAAGCTATGGTTATCATCATAGTTCTCTATGAAAGACTTGAGAGAAGCATCCTACATCCTAGGGATGAAGATCTATAGGGATAGATCTAGAAGGTTGCTTAGATTGTCCCAATCCACGTACATTGATACCTTGTTGAAGCAGTTCAACATGGATAATTTCAAGAAAGACTATCTTTCGATAGGCCATGGAATTACTCCTTTCAAGAAGGATTGTCTGACAACTCTTGAGGAGAAAGAGCGTATGAGTAGAATATCATATGCTTCGGTAGTGGGATCTATCATATACGCTATGACATGTATGAGGCCGGATGTGACCTATTCACTAGGGGTAGTGAGTAGGTACCAGTCAGATCCAGGTGAGAAGTATTGAAAGATTACAAAAATAATTCTTAAGTATTTGAGAAATACTAAAGATCAATAGCTTATCTATGGAGACTCTGATCTGAAACTTGTGGGATATGCTAATTCCAATTTTTGGTCAGATTGTGATGGCAGCAAAAGCATGTCGGGCTACATATTTACCTTAAATGGAGGAGCTATTTGCTGGAAAAGTTTCAAGCAATATACTGTGGCCAATTTTGTATACGAAGTAGAATACATTGCTGCATCGGATACTGCAAAGAAGGCAGTGTGGTTGCAAAAATTTATTATCGAGCTGGGAGTTGTACCTTCTATTGATAGTCCTGTCCTACTGTATTATGATAGCTCCAGTGCCATAGCTCAAGCGAAAGAACCTAAGTCGCACCATCATACTAAACATATTCTGTGCCACTATCACCTAGTACGAGAGATCGTGAATCGAGGTGATGTCGAGCTTCAGAAGATCGACGGAAAGGAGAACCTAGCCGATCCCTTCACTAAAGCTCTCAGGATCAAAGAGTTCGATGACTTCAAATGGAAGATGGGTATATGATACTGTCCTGATTGGCTTTAGTCCAAATGGAAGTTGTTGGAAATTGTGTCCTAAAATCAATCGTGTGACGAATGAGTTCATCTTTGTATATGAATTATTGATTATTGAATAATAGTTATTTTGATATTTTTCATCACAAAGTGACATCTTCCTTGAACTTTTGTACTATGATGAAGTCCCTAGAACTATGCTAGTGTACGATAAAGAGAGGATTTATCGTATAGTTCTTAAATAAGTTTGCAACCAAATGATACGTCATTACAGGATGATGATATTTATCGAGTGAAGGTCGTTGTGTGTCATATGGGTTGATTGTTCTCTTAACCAAGGAGTGTGGTGATATTGGTATGGCATACAGGTGAGATGTAAGCGTACATCGTCACTGAATAAGTGACTCATCTGCTGAGTATTTTGCTGTCAAGAGCTGCTCACAAAACACATGGGTATAAATATCTTTCAAATCTGAGATCACCATAGTGACTTGCAAGCAACTCACTGTGCTTTGATGCTGAAATAACTGATGTGAGCGTCTGACGTGCATGCGAAGTAGAGGATCTACATATCCAAGCCTCCACGAAGGTTTATATCAGATAATTTGGGATTTGATCCCTGATTCTGCTGCGATTCAGGTAAGGATTTGATCCTTAAACAAGCAGAACATTAGAAAAAATTTTTAGATGCAACCTGGGCATTCTGGAGGGAAACTGTTTCCTTCCCTTCAATCTTCAGGCTTAATCAATTCATATACTAATTAAGTTTTGATTTTTTTTTTTACAGTTATGGCCACCATCTTGTCACTCCGATGACTATTAGATAGTGATAAATTGATGGGACAAAATTTTGATAGCTGGTATCAAAAGCTCAAAATAGTTCTGGAGCACGAATGGATCTTGTATGTATTGACAGATCCGACACTCGAGGAGCCAGCTTTGAATGCACATAGCACAATCAAAGACACTTATTAGAAGTGGCTCAATGATCGAACTACGGTTCATTGTATTATGCTGGCGACAATGAATGATGAGTTCAGTTATCATTTCGAGAATGCTCAGCAACAGGACAAGTTGCAAATGTTGAATGAGTCTTTTGGCACATCCGATGACATTGAGAGGCACAAGACTAGTTATGCCATCAATCATCGATCATATACTGTACATGATCAAGATGATTGAGCGCTTAAGCAAGCTCGGCTTTTTTCTGTATAAGCAGCTGGGGAAGATGCCATTTTGAACACTCTACCCAAGTCCTACCTTCCTTTTCTTACTCATTTTTGAATGACAAAGCTTGCGGTCAACTATCATGATTTACTGAGATTACTGCAGAACTTTGAGAAGGATCACCAGCTCCATAAGGAGTTAGTGAATGTAGTGGAAGGGTCTTCTTCTGGATGTCGACTTTTTAAGAAAAGAAAGAAGAATAAGAAGAACAAGAAAAGGATGCAAAGTATTGAGGCACCCAAGCCCAGTCAGACCAAGAAATCCAAGTCCGATCAGAGTCAGGCAGAATGCTTCTACTGCAAGAAGCAGAGACACTGGAAGAAGAATTATCCTCAGTACATTACCTCCTTGGATCCAAACAGGCAGAGAAAAAAGTAAGTTATTGCTGGACAAGATAATTATATGATAACACCTTGTAATTTCTCAATTTGTGATTCTACTACTTAGGTATTAGATATCGGAAGCCCTTTTAATATTTGCAATTTATTACAAGGTGTGCAGGTCAGTAGGAGATTTGAAGAAAGTGAAAGATTTTTCAATGTTGGAGATGGAAGATCAGTTCTAGTTCTAGCGTTAGAAATTATTAAGCTTGTATTCAAGTCGAATATAATTATTCTTAGTAAATGTCACTTTTATCCTTTCCTTTTATTGAACATTATTTCTGTAGGCCTCTTGGCCATGTACGGTTATAAAATTTTAATAAAAAAATAATTTTAATATCATTATGAATGGTATTAATGTGATGAATGGACAGCTGAACAATAATATTTACATATTGTCATAATCTATTAGTGTAATGTACAAGTCCAACGAATGCCCAAGAATTAGTGATGTCTCCAATATCTATCTTTGGCATTGTAGATTAGGTCATGTTAAAAAGAATAGAATAAACAGATGGACATAAGAGAAAATCTTTGAAATCAGTGATTGTGAATTATTTTCAACTTGTGAGTTCTGTCTTCTTAAAAAAATGACCAAGTCACCTTTTACTGGAAAAGATGAGTGAGCTAGTGAAGTTCAAAGTCTGATACATACTGATGTATGTGGATCGATGAACACCAGTGCTAGAGATGGATATTATTATTTCATTATGTTTACAGATGATCTATCGAGATATGGGCACATCTACTTAATGACACATAAGTCCGAATTGGTTAAAATATTTAAATGATTCTATAATGAAGTAGAAAAATAAACTGAAAAGAGTATTAAAACTCTTCGATCAAATCGAAGAGAAAAAAATCTCTCCAATGAGTTTCTGACATACTTACAAGAGAATAGGATTCTCTTGCAATGGACTCCTCCTGGAACACCACAGCATAACAGTGTATCGGAAAGGAAGAATCAAACCCTATTAGATATGATTCGATTCATGATGGGCTTTACAAGTCTGTCGATCTCTTTTTGGAGATATGCACTCAAGTCGACTTGTTATATTTTAAATAAAATTTTGAGTAAATTCATAAGTGAAACACCACATGAGATGTGGACAGGATATAAGCCGGCACTCTCTCACCTTAGGGTTTAGAGATATCTGGCTAATGTCAAATATTTGAAAACTAACAAGCTTGAACCTAGATCTGACAAGTGTCTATTTGTAGGGTATCCAAAAGAGATCAAAGGGTATTACCTCTACCTTGCTAATGAATAGAAGGTGTTCGTCAGTAATAGAATAGTCTTTCTAGAAAAGAAGTTCCTTGGAGAAGGAACTAATGCCTCAAAGATTAAACTTGATGAAGTTCGATCGGTAGAAGATCCGACACAATTTAGTAAACCCATAGAGTTGGACTTGATTAGATTAAATCTGAAACCTATTGTAGAAATTTCTTTAAGGAGATTAGGTAGAGTATCGGGTCAATCAGATAGATACTTTGATTTCTTGATCCGAGATAGTGATCCAGTTGAACTCGATGTGAACAATGAGGATCTGAAAACCTATATAGATGCAATGCAGAGGTCTGACTCTAATAACTGGTTGGAAGCTATAAAATTTGAAATAGAGTTCATAAAAAGTCAACGATGTATGGACATTGGTTGACCCATCTGAAGGGATAAAATTCATTGGGTATAAGTGGATCTTCAAAAGAAAGAGGGATCCAGATAGAAAGGTGGAGACCTATAAAGCCCATCTAATTGCCAAGGATTACCATCAGCATTATGGTATTGACTATGATGAGATATTTTCTCCTGTGGTAATGCTCAAGTCCATTCGGATCATGCTTGTGATAGTAGCACATCTGGATTATGAAATCTGATAAATGGATGTGAAAACTGTCTTCCTAAATAGAGAGCTGGAAAAAAAGGTGTATATGATACAATCTGAAGATTTTATATCCACAGATGAGTCAAAGGTGTGCAAGCTTCAGAGGTCCATTTATGGACTTAAACAGGCATCTCAAAGTTGGAACATGTGTTTTGATAAAATGATCAGAACGTATGGCTTCATTAAGAATGGAGGGGAACCCTGCATATAAAAGTGGGTTAATAACTCGATGATAGTATTTCTTATTTTATATGTGGATGATATTCTTTTAATCGAAAATGACATCCCTACATTACAAGAAATAAAAGTTTGGTTATCATCACAGTTCTCCATGAAAGACTTGAGAGAAGTATCCTTCATCCTTGGGATGAAGATCTATAGAGATAGATTTAAAAGGTTGCTTGGATTATCCTAGTCGATATATATTGATACTATACTGAAAAGATTTAGTATGGAGAATTTCAAGAAAGACTATCTTTTGATAGGTCAAAGAATTTCTCTCTCAAAGAGTGATTGTCTGACAACTCCTCAAGAGAGAAAGCGTATGAGTAGAATTCTATATGCTTCGATAATGGGATCTATTATATACACCATGACATGTACGCAATCGAACATGGCATACTCATTAGGGGTAGTGAGCAGATACCAGTCTGATCCAGGTGAGAACCACTGGAAGGTCGTAAAAACCATCCTTAAGTATTTGAGAAATACTAAGGATTAGTGGCTTATCTATGGAGAATCCAACTTAAAACTTATGAGGTTTACAGACTTTAGTTTTCAGTCAGATCATGATGACAGCAAGAGTGTGTCGGGATATATTTATATCCTGAATGATGGAGCAATCTGCTAGAAGAGTTTCAAGCAGCACACTGTGGCTGACTCTACTTGCAAGATAGAATATATCGTGGCATCTGATGCTGTGAAGGAGGCTGTGTGGTTACAAAAATTCATCAACGAGCTCAGAGTGGCACCCTTCCTTGATGGCTCCATCTTATTGTACTACGACAGTACTAGCGCTATTGCTCAAGTAAAGAAACCAAAGTCATATCAGCTGATCAAGCACATTCTACACCGCTACCACCTAGTCAGAGAGATCGTGGATCGAGGTAACATCGAACTTCAGAAGATCGATGAAAAGGAGAACCTGACTGACCCATTTACTAAAGCCTTCGGTGTCAAAGAGTTCGAAGATTATAAATCAAAGATGGGTATACGATACTGTACTAATTGGCTTTAGTCTAAGTGGAAGTTGTTGAAAATTATATCTCAAAATCAATCGTCAGTTTGTTGACAGTTGAGCTTATTGATGTAATTGTATATGAATTAATTAATAAAATATTTATTTGATAATTTTTTATTATAAGCTTGTTAGATGTATGTCCTAGAAGTCAATATGACTGACATATTGTAATAACTCTAGGACATAATTTTTTACTTAATACATTGATTTGATTAATAAAAAGGCAAATTTATTTTTCGTTCAAGTGTGTTGTGTCCTTGAATCATCTATGAAATTAATTTTTGATACATAATGTTAAAGTGTTGAAAATTAGAGATATGTATTTAATTCATAAATACTCCCGATCATAGGATCATCATGAGGACGGTAATCGATCCGGATAGACTAACGCACAGATCGCTTTCTTCGAAATAGATGAGTCTTTGGTTTATATTGTAGAGATATTGGACGACGAGTGTGGATAGTTGTTAGAGAATAACTAGTACTGAGCATGATCATATGAGAGATCACTTGGATTTCTATTCAATCGTCAGTGATTATCTTGATGCTGTAGTTATGTGAATGGTTCTTTAATCTGAGATTGTATTACTGCTCTCAGTGAGGCTGCTGGAGTTTGACAATATATAAACATGGATCTCAATTAGCCCTTGTAGTGGATGTTCGCGATAATTAGTCTACTGTAGGAGTAGGGTGCACATCAAGATGGGATCTATCAACCTTAATAGAGAGGAGTAGTCCTATGAGATTTAAAAGGCTAAGTCCAAAAATCTATAGCCATAGTAGTGTGATTGATGGAAAGAAGTTTTTATAGAAATTATATTTGGACTTGAGCTAATCGAATCTATCATATGATTGATGTTGAGGCTTGATAATTTATCCATGACCTGCCATCAAGTCGGGACTCACGATAGATGGATTGAATCACACATTAATTACACCTAGAGATTCATTTTAGTTATATTGGATTGCTACTACATACTGCTAGGTGTCACTGGTGGATTGTGAGAGCTCACTAAGATTGTTCTGGATCGACAATCCTTGATGAGTTAGAGTGAAATTATTCTAATCCATTGAAAAGAGTTTCAATGATACTCTGATAGAGATTATTGTATATCTCACTACTAGATAGAATTGAACCTATAGGATTACACAATAAAGAGATTAGGCCTGAAATTAGCAATTAAGCTTATGAACTGTCAATTGGGTTTCGAGAAATCTGATTGGATTCAAGATAACCTTGCTAGTACATCGTTGGACCTAATTCCTCTTTCCGTTTGGATTTCTTATTTGATAAGATAATTCTAACTTAATTATCTACTAATAACGTGCATGAATAAGATTCATTTGACTCTAATTATTGGGTGTCTAAAATTTTGGATCATATGAATTAAAGGTGTAAGTTCTTTATTAATTTTCTTGATAGTTATTATGGGGTGCCACCTTGATTGGATCAAGTTGGGCATGTCCTATGATAAGAGGGCCTTTTAATCTGATACGGGGCATCCCTTAAGTGCAAATGTTGGGAAATATATCCCAAAAGCCAATTGTCAAGCTATTGACGGTTGAGCAATCTTGTATTGTAATTGATTTGTTAATAAATAAAATATATTTTTGATATTTTTATCACAAGTTTTCATCTTCTAATGAACTCCATTGTTGTGATGAAGTCCTTAGAACTATTTAAGTTCGATAAAGAGAGAATTTATCGATTAATCCTTAAAACTGTTCACGACCAAATGATAGGCTATTAATAAGGATGACAGCTTCTATCGAGCATAGGTCGCTGTAGGCCTTATGGATTGGTTGACCTCTTAATCAAGAAGTGTGGAGACACTAGTATGGCATACAGATAAGATGTAAGGGTACATCATCATTGAACATGACCAACTCCAGAGCATTCTGCTGTCGAAAATATCTCTAATGGGATATAGGTACAAGTGTCCTTTAGACCTGAGATCACCTCAGTGACTTGCAAGCAACTCATTGTGCTTTAATACTGGACTAACTAAATTTTTAATTCAGTGACAGAAGGCTTCTGGGCATAGTCAAGTACTTACGAAGTCAGAGTGTGATCGAGATGGGATTGACCACTCCAAGAGTTGGAGAAGAATGGTCGCTGTATTTCAATTTAGCAAAATCTTGGCCAGGGTAATCCATTAGATGGATTTGATATTTTGAAATACAATGTGGACAATATGATCAGAGTTGACAGTTGAACTCTGAAGTATCCTATGAGCATTTTGGTCAAGGGGATGAATTATATAGAAACTATATCCACATGGGTTCTAAGGATATTGTTCTACACATTCAACCTATCCGACCGTCGGGTACCATTGCTAGATGATCACTTCGATTGGTATAGAAATTTGTTCTTATACTACTAGCTTAGCTTTGGACGTATGAGGTCACACACATTAGAGTTCATGATCTGATCGGATGGTTGATCAACGATTAAGCATCGTTCTAGGGTCAAACGATCAATACGATTGACATTTGTTGCAGGAGGATCGATTAGTAATTCGATTGCTAATTGGCTTAATTTGATTAAGCCAATGGATTGAGATTAGGTCTAATTGAATATAATTTAATTAAATTTAATTTGATCTTGATTGGATTAAGTCTAATTGGTATATTGGATAAGCCAAGTGCAAGAAAAAACTAGTCCTAGTTCAATTAGGACTTGGGTCAACCTAATTTCTAATTTGAGTAAAAAATTAAATCAGATTTAAATCTAATTTAATTTGATTAAATTATATTCTTAATTGAGTTAAGACCTATTTTAATTGAGTTGATTTGATTTTGGTTTGATTTGGTTTGAAAAACCAAATTTGAAACAAATCATAGATTGAATCCTAGTAAGACTAGGATTCCACCTTGCACCACCTTAGTCCCCATGCCCACTCTCTCTTATCCCATACCCACCCTCTCAAATTTTGTGCGATAAATATTCTCTCCCAAGTCTTCATGTATGCCCAAAGGTTTCCTCTCTTTCTCTCTTATATGGAAAGTGGTTGTGGATCAAGTCAAAGTAGGAATTAGTTTGGATTTCAAATTCTATGAGATAGAGTTTTAGAAAACCAAAACTATTTTCTTATGGCACTGATTTTACCCAAATTTTTTTTGAAATTTTTGTAGCTTTTATGGCACATAATATGTGCCCTTTGCTGGTGGTCCACACATATAAAGAAAGAGGGGGCACCCAAGAGTTGGGCACCCCTTGTCTTGCCATGTTTGGATAATCCTTGACTGGGTATTTGACCTAGACAAGGACTCTATCATATCTCTCTATTTAAAATAAATTTCTTTATAAAATTTTTATAGATTATAGAGCTTTGAGAGATCTTTGGGGTGTGTGAAAATTAGAGAGAAAGAAGGTTGGGGCATGGAGATACAATAGACACAAGATTAGGTGTCTAGGTGAGATCAAAGAGAAGAAGAAGAGGGTCTTCTTCTAGTGTTGCTGTGTTCACCTCTTCCCTTCCTCCATCTTGAGTTTTCTGAGAGTATCTCAGATCTAAAACTTTTTCTCCTACTTTTCATCTTTGGTAGAGTCCAAATTAAGAAGAAGGAGGTATCTGATCGACCATCGAAGAAGGATCGGTGTAGTACTAGCATACTGTACTGATTTCCTGGACCAAGACTTCTGATCGTGATTCGTGGGCTCGTGTGAATGACTCCTAGGGGTCGGATGTGTGTGTAGCTTGAAACATTATTCTCAAACCTAGATCAGAAAAGTTAAAACGTCTAACTTGCAAGATAATAGATCTAATCTATTATATTTTACATACATTAGATGTAGTATTGAAACATGTTGATATGATCAACATGTAGTTCTTGTTCTTTATATTTTAATTTTTGATTTAATACTATGTAATAATCATGTAATAAAATCTTAGATCTAAGGATTCTCTAATTTTATAAAATAAATTTTGATTTATTTTAGTCTTCTGCTGTCTGATCTTGAAAAGGCTTCAAGATCTAACCCTGAAACCCTATATCTAGTTCCTTTAATTGGTATCAAAGTCAGGTTCTTTATTACATGATTATTTATACATGCTTAGATTATTTTTTAGATTAGATCTAATTTATAATCTGATTGTTAAATCTAAAATTAAAATTTTTAGATCAATCACGAACTGTAGGTTGTCCTGCTGTAAGGTTTATTCCTTATAGTGCAAAGGTTGTCCTAGTTCGTGTAGATCTATCTTTAATCATAAATTTGTTAGATGTGATCTAAATTAAATTTATAATTTATTGAATTTAAAAGATATTTAAATCTAAAATAAAATCTCTTTGTTAATAATTTTTGTACAAAGAAATCATATATTTGTCTGAAAAATTTACGCAGTTTAAAGTTGAAATTGTTTCAATTACATGAACCTGTTTAGATTAGATCTAAAGTAGTTTCATGCTTATTTCACTTGCATTTTGATTATGAATCAAACATGCAACTTGATTGGTAGAACCATATTATAAAATTATTTTACAAATATGAAAATTATTTTCAAAAAGTCGAACCCCAACCCTCAGCCCAAAATTTAGTTGAAAATTAAGAAGTTGTATGATTAGGTTCTAGGATTATGAATTGAAGAACCTAAGACACAAACCATAACACATTGGGTTAATGGGTTAGTGAGAATTAGGTCCATTAATTGTATTAGACCTCAGATTACATTAAAGATGGACATAATTAGAGAATTGACTAAATCTAATCAATTATTATCTTAGATTAGGTCAAGGATTCTTTAAATCAATTACAATAGTTATAGTTGGTCAAGTTCATGTCTTTAACGAGAATCAAATGGACTTGATTCTTGGCTAAATGGTCTAGCATGAACTGTTAGGTTGATCTAATCAAAACTAATTAAACCAGTTGATGTCTAAGGTAAACCAGACCGATGGTTTTTAATTGGCAGCCCGCTTACTTGGCCATTTTTGATAGTGTCTAAGGCAAGTTTTGGCAAACCCTCCCACCGATCAAACTTACCTGGCCTCTTGGTGAAATTATATTTTGATCGAATTACTTAACTTTTCGAGCTGATCAATGTTAGCTAGGTAAATCAGTGTGACTGATTTAGGTGCTCCTAGACCAGCCCTTTTAATGGTCTCCCTTAAGCTGACTTGGTGAAGCCAGTGGGAGGATCATGATAAGCTGGTTCATCTGACCTCCTTCTCTAAATCAATTAAATCTTTTAAAATTATTAGATCCTTAAAATAAAATAGTTATGATGATAACTAGATCATAGCCTCCCATTAAGTGAATGATAATGGGTCCACCAGTTGGATAATCATTGGAGGCCCTAAGGCTTGGTGCTTTTCGGCAGATGGAATTGTCATTCATAATATGATTTTTTGACTACATCTTTCTAAATGATGGTTAGGTTAGCCAACCAAAGTTGGGCCTAATCAATCATTGGCTAGATGGGCCAAGTATGGTCATGTTAATGGTTGGACCTAACCAGACCTTTTCAGTAGAGGCCAAAGCCTACTGATTAGGGACTGGGATAAAATTAAAATTACTAAAAATTATTTAGAGAAATAATTGATTATGAACCTACCCTTAGATGCACATGGGTTGGCCAACCAAAGTTGGGCTTGTGTGCAGTCTAAGTGGATTCTAGTACCCACTAAGGAATTAAGATAATTCCTCGAATTGTAGGTAGAGGCTACCAATTCGAATAAAATAGTGGGAGAAATCTTTTGATTAAAGTCCAAATCTTTAGGTTTAATGAATCAATTACTAATTAGGTTTTAATTTTCTTTTGTGCAGATATGGCCACTTCCCTATCGCTCCGATCATTGTTGGACAATGATAAGTTTGTAGGACCCAACTTCGGTAGCTGGTATCGAAAGTTGAAGATAGTCCTGGAGCATGAACGGATCCTATATATGATAACAGATCCTGCACTTGAGGAGCTAGCTACCAATGCATGTGGAACAGTCAGAGACACTTACCAGAAGTGGCTCAGTGATCGGATCATGGTGCGCTGCATCATGCTGGCTGCTATGAGCAACGAGTTCAATTGTAGATTTGAGATGGCTCAGCCAAAAGATATGCTTTAAGTGTTGGAGGATGCCTTTGGCACATCCGATGACGTGGAGAGGCACAAGACTAGTTGTGCCATCTTCAATGCCAAAATATGAGATGGTGCCTCTGTCACTGATCATGTATTCTACATGATCGAGCTGATGGAGCATTTGAGCAAGCTCAGCTTTTCCCTGCATGAGTAGCTTAGGAAAGATGCAATACTGAACTCGCTGCCCAAGTCTTATCTTTCATTCCTCACTCATTATAGAATGACAAAGCCTGAAGTAAACTACCACGGGTTACTGGGGTTACTTCAGAACTTTGAGAAAGATCACCAACTCCATAAGGAGTCGGTGAACTTAGTAGGAGGTTCATCTTCTGATTCTCGACCCTTTGAGAAAGGAAAGAAGAACAGAAGAAGAAAGTGAAGAAGGTGCAAGTTCAGGCTGAGACATCTGTGCAGGGTCAGACCAAAAAGATCAAGCCCTATAAGAGTCTATTCTACTAGCAAACACCCTAGATTAGATAGTGTATTAGATATCTACTTATGGCATTGTAGGCTAGGTCATATAAACAAGAACAGAATAAACAGGTTGACTCAAGAGAGAATCCTCGAAGTCAGTGATTGTGAATCACTTTCAACCTGTGAGTCCTGCCTTCTTGGTAAAATGACCAAGTCATCTTTTATTGAAAAAGGTGAGAGAGCTACTGAGCTCTTGGCCCTAGTACATACTGATGTATGCGGGCCCATGAGCAAAGGTGCTAGAGGTGGATATTTCTACTTCATCACTTTCACAGATGATCTATCCAGATATAAATATGTCTATCTGATGAAACATAAGTCGAATTCATTTGAAATGTTCAAACGATTCTGAAGTGAAGTAGAAAAATAAACTGGGAAGAGTATTAAAACTCTTTGGTCTGACCGAGGGGAATACCTTTCTATTGAGTTTCTCACATATCTAGGAGAGAATGGAATTCTCTCCCAATGGACTTCTTCAAGAACACCACAGTATAATGGTGTGTCTGAAAGGAGAAATCGGACTCTGTCAGACATGATCCGATCCATAATGGATTTTGTTAACTTTCGATATCTTTCTAGGGATATGCACTCGAATCAGCCTGTTATCTATTAAATAGGGTTCCAAGTAAGTCTGTAATTAAGACTCCATATGAGATATGGACAAGGCGTAAACCAGCACTTTCACACTTTAGGGTTTGGGGGTGCCTGGCCTATGTCAAACGGTTAGTTACAGATAAACTTAGACCTAGGTCTGACAAATGCACATTCATAGGGTACCCCAAAGAGATCAAAGGATATTTTTTTCTATCATGTTGATGAACAAAAGGTGTTCGTCAGCCGTAAGGTAACTATTTTAGAAAAGGAGTTCCTTGGTGAAGGAACCGTTGCCTCTAAGGTTGAACTTGATGAAGTTCAACAGATAGAAAGACCAACACCAATAGCTGAACTTGAGTCGGATTTGATTAGATCAGATTCGAAGCCCAATATACCTGCACCATTAAGGCGATCTGGTAGAGTACCGCATCAGTTGGACAGATACTACTGTTTCTTGGTCTAGGATGGTGATCCCATCTAACTCGATGAGAACGATGAGGATCCGATCACCTATATGGATGCAATGCAGAGATCTGATTCCAAAAAATGGCTTGAAGCCATGAAATCTGAAATAGAGTCTATGAAGGTCAATGATGTATGGACATTGATTGACCCACCTGAAGAGGTTAAATCCATTGGGTGTAAATGGGTCTTCAAAAGGAAGAGGGGTGCAGACGGAAAGGTGGAGACCTATAAAGTCCATCTGGTTGCCAAGGGGTATCGTCAACATTATAGTTTTGACTATAACGAGACATTCTCCCCTGTGGCAATGCTCGAATTCATTCGGATAATGTTTGCAATAGCTGCCCATCTAGATTATGAGATCTGGTAGATGGATGTAAAGACAGCTTTCCTGAATGGAGAGCTGGCCGAAGAGGTATATATGATACAACCTGAGGGGTTTACATCCACAGATGAGTCCAAAGTGTGCAAGCTTCAGAGATCCATTTATGGATTGAAGCAAGCTTCTCAGAGTTGGAACATCCATTTTGATAAGGTGATCAAAACGTATGGCTTCATTAAGAACGGAGAAGAGCCCTACATCTATAAATGGGCAAATGGTCCAGTTGTGGTATTTTTTATCTTGTACGTGGATGATATTCTCTTAATCAGGAATGACATCCCCACACTACAGGGAATAAAAGTTTGGTTGTCATCGCAGTTCTCCATGAAGGACTTGGGTGAAGCATCCTACATCCTAAGGATGAAGATCTATAGGGATAGATCTAAAAAGATACTTGGATTATCCCAGTCCACGTACATGACACTGTGCTGAAGAGGTTCAGCATGGAGAATTTCAAGAAGGGCTATCTACCGATAGGCCATGAAATTTCTCTCTCTAAGAAGGATTGTCCGACAACTCCTGAAAAGAGAGAGCATATGAGTAGAGTCCCATATGCTTCATTCGTGAGATCTATCATGTACGCCATGACATGTACAAGGCCAGATGTGGCATACTCATTTGGAGTATTAAGTAGATACCAATCTGATCCTAGAGAAAATCACTGAAAAGTGGTTAAAGTCATCTTTAAGTATTTGAAAAATACTAAAGACCAATGGTTGGTTTATGGTGAGTCAGATCTGAAACTTGTGGGGTTCACAAACTCCAACTTTTAATCTGACCATGATGACAGCAGAAGCATGTCGGGTTATATCTATACTCTGAATGGTAGAGCCATCTGCTGGAAGAGTTCCAAGCAACATACTGTGGCAGACTCTATTTGTGAGGCGAAGTATCGAATGCCGTGAAGGAAGATGTGTGGCTGAGAAAATTTATCACCGAGCTCAGAGTAGCACCCTCCCTCGATGGTCCAGTCCTACTCTACTGTGATAGCACTAGTGCCATAGCTCAGGCGAAAGAACCCAAAGCACACCAGCGGACGAAGCACATTTTGTGCCACTTCTACCTGATCCGAGAGATCGTGGATCGAGGTGACATCGATCTTCAGAAGATCGACAGAAAGGAGAACCTAGCCGACCCCTTCACTAAAGCCCTGGCAATAAAAGAGTTCGACGACCACAAGTCAAAGATGGGTATTAGATACTGTGTCGAGTGGCATTTGGGCAAGTGAGAGTTGTTGAAAAATATGTCTCAAAAGGCAATCATCAAGTTGTTGACGGTTGAGCAACATTGCATTGTAATTGATTTGTTAATAAATAAAATATATTTTTGATATTTTCATCATAAGTTTTCATCTTCTAATGAACTCCGTTGTTGTGATAAAGTCCTTAGGACTATTTAAGTTTGATAAAGAGAGAATTTATTGATTAGTCCTTAAAACTGTTCATGACCAAATGATAGGCTGTTAATAAGGATGACAGCTTCTATCGAGCATAGGTCGCTGTAGGCCATATGGGTTGCTTGTCCTCTTAACCAAGGAGTGTAGAGATACTGGTATGGCATACAGGTGAGATGTAAGGGTACATTGTCATAGAACATGACCAACTCCAGAGCATTCTGCTGTCGAGAATGTCTCTGATGAGATATAGGTATAAGTATCCCTTAGATCTGAGATCACCTCAGTGACTTGCAAGCAACTCACTGTGCTTTAGTACTGGACTAACTAAATTTTTAATTTAGTGACAGAAGGCTTCTAGGCACAGTCAAGCACTTGCGAAGTCAGAGTGCGATCAAGATGGGATTGACCACTTCAAGAGTTGGAGAAGAATGAGTCGCTGTATTTCAATTTGGCAAAACCTTGATCAAGGTAATCCATCAGATGGATTTGATATTTTAAAATATAATGTGGATAACCTGATCAGAGTTGACAATTGAACTCTGAGGTATCCTATAAGCATTTTGGTCAAGGGGATGAATAATATGGAAGCTATATCCGTATGGGTTCTAAGAATGTTGTTCTACACATTCGTCTATCCGACCGTCGGATATCATTGCTAGATGGTCACTTTGATTGGTATAAAAATTTATTTCTATACTACTGATTTAGATTTAGACCTGTGAGGTCACACATATTAGAGTTCACGATCTGATCGGATGGTTGATCAACGATTAAGAATCGTTCTAGGGTTAAACGATCAATACGGTTGACATTTAACCTAGTGCAAGTGTTACAGGAGGATCGATTAGTAATTCGATTGCTAATTAACTTAATTTGATTAAGCCAATGGGTTGAGATTAAATTTAATTGAATATAATTTAATTAAATTTAGTTTGGACATGATTGGATTAAGTCTAATTGATTTATTGGATAAGCCAAGTGCAAGAAAAAACTAGTCCTAGTCCAATTAGGACTTGGGTCAACCTAATTTCTAATTTGATTAAAAAATTAAATTAGATTTAAATCTAATTTAATCTAATTAAATTAGGTTCTTAATTAGATTAAGACCTATTTTAATTGAATTGATTTAGTTTTGGTTTGATTTGGTTTGAGAAATCAAATTTGAAACAAATCATAGATTGAATCCTAGTATGACTAGGATTCCACCTTGCGCCACCTTAGCCCCCACGCCCACTCTCTCTTATCCCATACCCACTATCTCTTATTTTATGTGACAAATATTCTCTCCCATGTCTTCACGCACGCCCAAAGATTTCCTCTCTTTCTCTCTTATATGAAAAGTAGTTGTGGATCAAGTCAAAGTAGGAATTAGTTTGGATTTCAAATTCTATGAGATAGAGTTTTAGAAAACCAAAACTCTTTCCTTATGGCACTGATTTTAGTTAGATTTTTTTTGAGATCTTTATAACTTTTATGGCACATAATATGCACCTTTTACTGGTGGTCTATGCACAAAAAGAAAGAGGGGGCGCCCAAGAGTTGGACGCCCCTTGTCTAGCCAAGTTTGGATAATCCTTGACTAGGTATTTGACCTAGACAAGGACTCTATTGTATCTCTCTATTTAAAATAATTTTTTTTATAAAATTCTCATAAAATATAGAGCTTTGAGAGACCTTTGAGGCATGTAAAAATTAGAGAGAAAAAAGATTGGGGCATAGAGATACAATAGACACAAGACTAGGTGTCTAGGTGAGAGCAAAGAGAAGAAGAAGAGGATCTTCTTCTAGGGTTGCTATATTCACCTCTTT
The DNA here is from genome assembly GCF_000442705.2 of Elaeis guineensis. NCBI lineage: Eukaryota > Viridiplantae > Streptophyta > Magnoliopsida > Arecales > Arecaceae > Elaeis > Elaeis guineensis. The sequence goes on along the minus strand of NC_026004.2, from coordinate 40,113,094 downwards.
CCATCCTCCATCTTGAGTTTTCTGAGAGTATCTCAGGTCTAAAACTCTTTCTCCTACTTTTCATCTTTGAAAGAGTCCAAATCAAGAAGAAGGAGGCATCTGATCGACCATCAAAGAAGGATCAATGCAGTACTAGCATACTGTGCTGATTTTCTGAAACAGGACTTCTGATCGTGATTCGTGGGCTCATGTGGATGACTCCTAGAGGCTAAATGCATGTGCGGCTCACAACATCATCCTCATGAAGAAAAAACCACCTTTTTTTTGTAGGATCTTCCAGATCTAACGAGATCTGGGATAGAATATTTAAAAAAAAAATTATCCTACTTTATTTCAGATCTAAGGTCTATTAGATCTAATTCTTATTATTTGCTATTTAATCTAAAATTAAATCTAAAACTTGAGGATTAGAGGAATACCTCTAGGGTAACTAAATTATCCTATAGATGATTGCAGCAACGCCCGAGGTTCTAAAATAGCCATGCAGTCGCCTGGCCTCTACCAGTATCCACTCGAGTAGGATCTAGATCATCTTCTCCTCATGAATCTTTACTCCAAAAATTAGATCTAGATCTGATCTGGAAGATCTTCAAAAGATCTTCTGAAGCTGGAGCAGTAGCTTCTCGACAAATTCCTGTAGCCTTCTGATCAGGGAGCTACCATACCTTGGACAAGCACCAGATGGATGCCCAACTTCTTGGATATGAAGAGGGTAGGGAGAGGAGCAGAGGGGGTATAGAGAAGTGGAGGGATATCAGGCTTTCACTAGGTATTGAGTAGATTCTCTAAACCCAAGGCACAGACAGGGTTTAAATAGACCCTGCTGCGCCATGCAGTGCCACATCATTCGACCAATCAAAAAATTCTAATTAATTTTGAAAAAAATTTTATTGGTGGAGTGATATCATCTAATCATATCAGATAAGAACCTCACCAAACCCTCCTACTGTTGGTGACAACACTGGATAAACACAGTGAGATTGGCGCCCAACAGTTTGAGTCAATCAAGGCATAGAGTCCTCATCTCATGGGACTCTATCCTTATTCACTTGGGGTGCATGCCCAATCTGATCTTGGTACCCACTTTGAGGCCTAATTTAGTAGGTGGACACTCCACAAAAACTCTCCAATGACCTCTTGCTAAGTGGCCTTCAGTTCAAGATCCATAAGTCAACGTTTGACCGATGTCCTAAAACGAAAATGGCAGGTATTGTCTTGAATTCATCTCATGAATTAAGACAAGACTTTTCTGAGCTAGAATGGCTCCAGTCAGATTGAGAGAAACCTTCTCAAGGTTCTCTAGGTGAGTCAAATCATATTTGGCTCGATCAAGATAAAAAAGATTATACGAGGAGAAAGTTAGGCTCAATCGTGTGCTAGCACGATTTCCTCAAACCTAATTGGATCTAATCCAAATCAATCGAGCTGGGCTAGCTCAATTGATGACATCCAGACCCTAACTCTTGTTTGTGTGACCCAGTTAGGTTTATTTTTGTTTGATAATGAGACATGTCATGATCTCATCATCGACATCATCGAAACTCCTTTCGATGGATCAGAACTCTTCTGATTCAGGCAATTAGAATGATCGATCATCAAGATCATTCTAATTGCTCCCAAAATCCACCAGTGACACCTAACAGTATATGGTGGCAACCTATCAGAAATGAAGATGAACTACTCGATGTAGCTACTTGTGTGATTGAGTTTCCCTATCATGAGTCCCGACTGAATTAGGGTTAATGTGAACTCGTCAAACCCAACATCAGTCATATGAATCAATCGATTGATCCAAATCCGATGTGAAACCCCAATGGAAAACTCTTTTTTATTATTTCACTCTGTCATGGCCATAGGCTTAAGGACTTGATCTTTTGATCATCATAGGACTACTCCTCTCATCTACCAAGGTTGATAGATCCCTTCTTGGTGCGATCTGGTTCCTATAATGAATATACTACAGCCAACATACACCTCAGAGTTTCGAATGGCTAGAAGATCAAGTTATGGTGTAGTCAAACTATAACACACTCAAGGTAAATTATCGATGTACCTCTGGTCAAAGAACTAGACACACAACTGCAACATCGAGCTAGTCATCGACGGGAAGGTAGACTTCCTTATGACTGCTCGAGGTGGTCACGCTCAGTACTCTCATTCTTAATGAATACCTGTACTCTCACTCTAGTATCTCCACACCATAGACTCAAGATACATCTATCCTAAGAAAGCGATCGTACACCAACCTTTCGGATCGATCACCGTCCTCGTGATGATCCTATGGTCAGGAGTTGTTTATGAGTTAGTTATGTAAATTCATGCCTTAAATTTTCAACTCTTGAAAATATGAATTAACATTCCTACTAACTCAAAGGATGTATCACAGACATAATGTACACAATGTGATAGTAGAATAATCCTTTTATTTATTTATAGTCAAAATTATAAATTTGCCCTTACATTTGTACAAGAATGTGTCAGCCAATCTGGCATTTAGGGCACACATCTAACAAACTCTCACTTGACCTAATGCCAATTGGCTACATATTTAAGTCCCATCTTCTCAAGGTGGGCTTCGATCTTCTGCTAGCCTAATGGCTTTGTCAGTGGGTCTGCCACATTATCTGTGGAGTCGACTCTCTTAACCTCAACATAACCCTTTTCGAGATAATCATGGATCAGATGGAATCGCCGCTCGATATGCTTAGACTTCTGGTGAGACTTTGGCTCCTTAGCTAGGGCTATGGTGCCATTATTGTCACAGTAAAGAGGGATGGCATCCGATGACATCACTCTAAGCTCTGTGGCAAACTTCTTGCACCAGAATGCCTCCTTCGCAGATTCCGATGTAGCAATATACTCTGCCTCCATGGTGGAATTGGCAATCACCATCTGCTTGAAACTCTTCCAGCTGACTGCACCACCATTACAAATGAACAGACTCTCAGATGTCGACTTTCGATCATCTATATCAGACATAAAGTCTGAGTCTGTAAATCCTTGAACCTGGAGTTCTCCATTCTCAAAGACTAGAAACATATCCTTAGTCCTTCTCAAGTACTTAAGGATACATTTCATAGAAGTCCAGTGCTCTTCGCCTGGATTCGACTGATATCTGCTTGTGACACTCACAGCATGGGCTATATCAAGTCGTGTACATAGCATGGCATACATGACGCTCCCTATTGCGGAAGCATAAGGGATCTTGCTCATGCGTTCAATCTCCTCAGGTGTACTAGGGTACATCTTCTTGGAGAGATGAATAACCATGTCTAAAAGGTACTAAACCTCTTTTGGAGTTTTTCATGATAAACCTTTTTAGCACCTCCTTTATGTACATCTTTTGTGAAAGTCCTAGCATCCTATTTGGTCTATCTCTATAGACCTTAATACCCAGTATAAAGGATGCTTCTCCTAGATCTTTCATAGAGAACTCCTTAGACAACCATATTTTGACTGAGGTCAACATGAAAATATCATTTTCAATTAGGAGGATGTCATCAACGTACAGTACGAGAAAGATGATTGTGCTCCCACTGACCTTCTTGAATACACATGGTTCTTCCTCGTTCTTAATGAAACCAAATATTTTGGTCACATCATTGAAACAAGTATTCCAGCTTCGAGATGCTTGCTTAAGTCCATAAATAGACCTTTACAGCTTGCAGACCTTGTGATCATCATCATTGGATGTGAAATCAAGCGGCTGTTTCATGTAGATATCTTCCTCAAGATATTCATTTAAGAATACCATTTTCACATCTATCTATCATATTTCATAATCAAAATATGCTACAACAGCAAGCAATGTGCGGATGGATTTTAGCACGGCTACGGACGAGAAGGTATCCTGATAATCAATGCTTTCACGCTGACTATAACCTTTCGCTATGAGCCTAGCCTTGAATGTCTTCACATTTCCATCTACACCTATCTTTCTTTTGAAGATCCATTTACACCTAATAGGTACAATACCTTCAGGTAGATCTACCAAGGTCCAGACTTGGTTTGAGTGCATCGAGTCAATTTCTGATCTCATTGCCTCTAACCATTTCTCGAAGTCGATATCTAATATCGCCTCATCATAGGTCTTGGGGTCATCACCATGAGCTCCATTTCTCATGAGGAACAATTTCTCTACTTCCTCTTGTATAGTAGCTAAGTACCTTTCAGGAGGATGAAAAACCCTAGTCGATCTACGAGGTGGAAGAGGTTGTGTTAGGACTAGTTCTAATTGATATGGTTCCTCAAGTTCTTTAGCTCATTGCTCTTGGGAGATATTCTCCTTGAGCTTAATTATTCTTCCGATGCCACTATCTTGAATAAACTATTTTTCAAGAAAAATAGCATGTCGATTCACAATCACATTGTGATCTTTCGAAATATAAAAATAGTATCCTAATGACTCTTTAGGATATCCTATGAACCAAGCTCTAAAAGACCTGAACTCTAACTTGTCTGCCTGCTGTCTCTTGACATGAGCCAGACAATCCCAAATTTTGAGATGACTCAGACTTGGCTTCTTACCATGCCATATCTCATACGGTGTGGTAGGAATGATTTTAGAGAAAATCTTATTCAATACATATATTGCTATCATGAGACAATATCTCCAAAGAAACTCAGGGAGGTCCGTGAAGCTCATCATGAAATGGACTATATCTAATAGGATCCGATTTCTTCATTCTGAAACCCCGTTGAGTTGTAGATTTTCAGGTGGAGTCCATTGAGAGACTATGCCATTGTCCTTAAGATAGTCTAGAAACTTCCGACTAAGGTATTCACCTCCTCAATCTGATCGAAGAACCTTAATGGGCTTTTCTGTTTGTTTTTCTACTTCATGTCTGAATTCTTTGAACTTTTCAAAGGCTTCAGACTTGTGTTTCATTAAAAACACATATCTGTACCTAGATATATCATCGGTAAAGGTAATAAAGTAGACATAGTTGCCTCTAGACGGCACATCAAATGGGCCGCACACATCCGTATATACTAAGGCAAGTAGGTCTGTGGCCCTTTCCCCATGTCCCACAAAAGGGAGCTTGGTCATTTTGCCTTGAAGGCATGATTCACAAACTAGATATGACTCGAAAGTCAATAGACTCAATAGCTCGAATTTCTCCAATTTGTTAACCTTGTCTTCCACTATATGATCTAGCCGTAGGTGCCACAGATACCTATCATTTAGACTATCTCTAGGCCTTTTAATTCTCATGACATTCACATTTTACTCGATATTAAATACAGATACATCAATATGTAGCTGATAGAGATCATTAATAAGAAAACTATTTGCAACTTTATTATTTTCATAAAATATGTTACAATGGTCCTTATGAAAGCTAATCACATAGCCTTCTTGTGCTAAACATGAAACAGAAATCAAATTCCTGCTTGCTGCAGGCACATAATAATAGTCTCTAGGAACTAAATCTAATCCTAATGGTAATCGCAGAGGGTAGGTTCCCACAGCCACAATAGCAACTCTTGCTCCATTCCCGATGCGTAGGATCATATCCCTATCCCTCAGCCTCCTGCTCTCCTCAAGATCCTACATAGAAGTGCACAAATGAACACTAGAACCAAAGTCAAGTACCCAACTAGATGCAGAGAAAATCGTAAGATTAGATTCTATAACGAGCATACCTCCAGATGGACTATCCTTCTTGTTCTTCAGGGTGGCCAGGTACTGAGAACAGTTTTATTTTCAATGACCGTCTGAATTACAGTGAAAATATTTTTTCTTTTCAGCAACCTTCTTTCTTGATTCCGTCTTCTTCTTCTTCCCATCCACCTTCTGCTTCCTCGCAGACTTCTTCTTCTTTCCAAAAAACTTTCTCTTGGAAGAAGTCTGCTCCACAGTAAGGACTAAGCCTTTTGAACTCTTCAAAGAAAGCTCAGCCATAACCAACATGTTCATTAACTCAACCAAGGTACACTACATCTTATGCATATGGAAGTTCATGATGAACTGACCATATGCATTGGACAAGAACTGAAGGATCACATCAATCTAAAAATTCTTATCTAAGATGATACCGAGCTTTTCAAGCTCCTTAAGGTCCTTGATCATTGTCAAACAATGATCTTGGACTGACTGCCCATCATGCATTTTAGCCTTAAAATATCTTTGGCAGACTTGATACTTGGCTGCGCGACTTGGTTCACCAAACAACTCTTGTAGGTGAGCCAATATTTTGTGGGTAGTCATAATATTCTCATGCTGGCGCTGCAAGTCATCAGACATTGCATCCAACATGTAGTACCTGGCTTTGTCATCTTCACCTATCCACTTTTTTAGAGATGCTCTCTGTTCAGCAGTCAGACGTGCTGGCATGGCAGGTGGGTCCTGGTCCAAGACATGAGTCAGTTTCTCAAAATCCAGAATAATTCTGTAGTTTCTCAATCAGTCCTTGAAATTGGGTCCAGTCAATCTGTGGGTATTTAGTATTTTGGTCAGGGGGTTGGATGCAGACATGTTTTCTATAGAGAGTCAAAAATTTCTAGTTAGATTTTGTAATCAAACTTAACCAATTTGTTTAGGGGTTTCATTTTTAAATAAATTAGGCTCCCACTATTTTCTCAGATCCCTACACTCCCTAGGTAGAGATGTAAAAATCTCCGTGATTAATGATTTCTAATGGGTGGTGCGGTCTCACCGACTGGCTCATCACCTCACCTAACAGTTATTGGTGATGGGTCAATCAATGAGTGGATAACTCTTGTCCAATGATTCTCTAATCATGGTGCACCCAAAACTTGGTCTTTAATTCATAAAGCTCACCGTGTCCGAAATATTGCTCCAATCCTTAGTTAAGTCAGACCCACCATTTGCACGAACTAGATTCCTGATTGATTCCCTCATCATATCCGAAATATTGAGCACAACCCATCCTCTAATCCATAGCATCCAATGCCTAATGGACATGGTTGCGTCTTTTTGGTGCAACTGAACCACTGTAACCAGTCGAGAATAATCAACCTCGGGATGGGCCCACACATCCACAATGGTGGAAGACCTTAGACTTAATATTTTTTTAGGGAGATTTAATTTAGGTCTCATTAAACCTGACTTGATATAGTCATAACAATTATGATTAACCTAGTGACATGGGTTAGTTCGAATTATTAGCCACCTCAAATCAGAACTAGGTCGACACATATGGCTAGGTAAGTGAGACCGGTGGGAGGGATATGCCATTAACTTGACAAAAATGCATTCGAGTCGAGTAGCTCCCAATTAAAAATCATTCGATCGCATCTGCCCAACTTACCTGAGACACCAAATTGTCGAACCAGAACTAATTGGGTTAGCCTACAATCCAGGCTCTAACCACTGAGCCAAATTAGGTCTTAACTTGATCGAGTCACATATGAATGTGATTTGACCTTGACCTAGACTTAATCCTATTAGACTGATCAATTATTAGCTTTCATGATTCCACCTAACCAACTTTTGATTCGGTTTGATCAACCGCTAGACCTAATTGAGCTACCCAAGCCCAAACCCAATTTTATGAAAATGACTTAGATCTGAAATTCTCAATTTTAGACCTATTTTAATTTCATAAGCTTAATTCATTAATTAAGTCTTAGGTTCATAAATAAAATATGTAAAATAAATCCTAGGGTTTCAGGATCTAGGATTTTGCAGAAAAGTATTTTGATTTCTGATTTAAGGATGAACGTGCAGCACCCCTACACGCCATAAGAACACCCCATTGAATGGGAGGAGAGGGTCTTAAACCCTACTTTGTTCTTATGACCGGACGGTCATGAGAAATACCTTAATTAGAAATATTGATTTAACTACAAAACTAGAAGATCTAAGTTACATATCACATATATAATTTCAGATCTAACTTATACATGCTTTGCATACATCTCATGTATTAAAATCTGATCTAATTAACATGCTTTCAGATCTGATACATCATATGTAATATCTAAAAAATAAGATTTAAATTGAACTATTCAATATAAAATCTATTCTAGACAGTTACTAGAATAATTCTACAACTAGTCTAGGCATGCAGCAGATCAATCTTATGAATTAATTAAATTTTATTTTCTATTTTTTGATCTAAATATAATATTTATAATACCAAAAAATTAAAGAATAAATTAGATCTAATTTATATTTTAATCATATTAAAATATAAAACTTCAAGACTATTCATAGTTTAAACTACTCCTAGTTTAGTCATGCATCTCATACATGTTAGATCTACTTAGATTTAATTTTAAATTTTTTTAATTTTAGATCCTATCATATCTAATATGACATCTAAAATCTATTAATATCAAATAAATAAAAATAAAAATTAGATCTAAATTAGATCTAAAATAGAGCCATCAACCTGGCTCTGATACCAGTTGAAGGAAAAATCACCTTTTTTCTTGTAGGATCTTCCAGATCTAATGAGATCTGGGATGGAATATTTAAAAAAAAATTATCTTACTTTATTTTAGATCTAAAATCTATTAGATCTAATTCTTATTATCTGATATTTAATCTAAAATTAAATCTAAAAATTGAGAATTAAAGGAATACCTCTAGGGTAACTAGATTACCTTGTAGATGATCGCAGCAACGCCCGAGATTCTAAAATAGCCACACAGTCACCTGGTATCTAACTGTATCCACTTGAGTAGTATCTGAATTGTCTTCTCATCACAAATATTTACTTCAAAAATTAGATCTGGATCTGATCTGGAAGATCTTCAAAAGATCTTCTGAAGCTGGAGCAGCAGCTTCTCGATAAATACCTGCAGCCTTCTGATCAGGGAGACACCACACCTTGGACAAGCACCAGATGGATTCCCAACTTCTTAGATGTGAAGAGGGGAGGGAGAGGAGCAGAGGTAGCATAGAGAAGTAGAGGGATATTAGGATTTTTTTGGGTATTGAGCAGATTCTCTAAACCCTAGGTGCAGACAGGGTTTAAATAGACCCTGCTGTGCCATATAGTGCCACATCATTCGACCAATCAAAAAATTCCAATTATTTTTGAAAAAATTTTGATTGATGGAGTGATATCATCTGATCATATCAGATAAGAATCTCATCAAATCCTCCTACTGTTGGTGCCAACACTGGATAAACACAGTGAGATTGGCGCCCAACAGTTTGAGTCGATCAAGGCATAGAGTCCTCATCTCATGGGACTCTATCCTTATCCACTTAGGGTGCATGCCCAATCTGATCTTGGCACCCACTTTGAGACCTAATTTAGTAGGTGGACACTCCACAAAAACTCTCCAATGACCTCTTGCCAAGTGGCCTTCAGTTCAAGATCCATAAGTCAACATTTGATCGATATCCTAAAATGAAAATGGCAGGTGATAGAAATTGGCAGGTGTTATCTTAAATTCATCTTATGAATTAAGACAAGACTTTTTTGAGTTGGACTGGCTCCAGTCAGACTGAGAGAAATCTTCTCAAGGTTCTCTGTGTGAGTCAAATCACATTTGGCTCAGTCGAGATAGAAAAGATTATGCGAGGAGAAAGTTAGGCTCAATCATATGCTAGCACGATTTTCTTGAACCTAATTGGATCTAATCCAAATCAATCAAACTGGACTAGCTCAATTGATGGCATCCAAACCCTAACTCTTGTTTGTGTGAACCAATTAGGTTCATTTTTGTATGGTAATGAGACATGTCGTGATCTCATCATCGACATCATCGAAACTCCTTTCGATGGATCAGAACTCTTCTGATTCAGGCAATTAGAATGATCGATCATCAAGATCATTCTAATTGCTCCCAAAATCCATCAGTGACACCTAACAGAATATGGTGGCAACCCATCAGAAATAAAGATGAACCTCTCAGTCCAGCTACCTGTGTAATTAAGTTCCTCTATCATGACTCCTGACTGAATTAGGGTTAAGGTGAACTCATCAAATCCAACATCAATCATATGAATCAATTGATTGATCCGAGTCCGATATGAAATCCCAATGGAAAACTTTTTTCCATTATTTCACTCTACCATGGCCATGGGCTTAAGGACTCGATCTTTCGATCATCATAAGACTACTCCTCTCATCTACCGAGGTTGATAGATTCCTTCTTGGTATGATTTGATTCCTATAAAGAATATGCTACAGCCAACATACACCTCAGAATTTTGAATGGCTAGGAGACCGAGTTATGGTGTAGTCAAACTATAATACACTCAAGGTGAATTATCGATGCACCTCAAGTCAAAGAACTAGACACACAGCTACAGCATCGAGCTAGTCATCGACGAGAAGGTAGACTTCCTTATGACTGCTCGAGGTAGTCATGCTCAGTACTCTCATTCTCAATGAATATCTATACTCTCACTCTAGTGTCTCCACACCGTAGACTTAAGACACATCTACCCTAAGAAAGCGATGATACACCAACCTTCCGGATTGATCACCATCCTCGTGATGATCCTATGGTCAGGAGCTGTTTATAAGTTAGTTATGTAAATTCATTCCTTAAATTTTTAACTTTTGAAAATATGAATTAACATTCCTACTAACTCAAAGGATGTATCACAAACATAATGTACACAATATGATAGTAGAATAACCTTTTTATTTATTTATAGTCAAAATTATAAATTTATCCTTACATTTTTACAAGAATGTATCAGCCAATCTGGCATCTAGGATACACATCTAACACCTCAAGCCCAAATCAGCAAAGTTAGAACGTCTAACTTGCAAGGTAATAGATCTGATCTATTATATTTTACATACATTAGATGTAATATTGAAACATGTTGATATAATCTACATGTAGTTTTTGTTCTTTATATTTTAATTTTTGATTTAATACCATGTAATAATCATGTAATAGGATCTTAGATCTAAGAATTTTTTGATTTTATAAAATAAATTTTGATTTATTTTAATCTTCTACTGCCTGATCTTGAAAAAATTTCAAGATCTATCCCTGAAACCCTAGATCTGGTTCCTTCAGCAAAACAGGGTGTGTTTAATTGAGTGCAATGGCTCTAAGAGTTGGCACCTAATAGGATTTTTAATGTAAGTTAAATAACTTAAGCTATTAAGAAACCTAATGTAAGTAGAACTTGTATTATGAGATTGAATAGGATTCAATCCTCATTCTTATTTAAATGGACCTCCCCTAAGATCCCTAAAGCATCTAACCAGCGGCCCACATGACCCATAGGAGGTGCCCACGCCCTCTCTTCGTCTCCCTTTCTCTTCTCCCTTGGCATCCCACACATCCTACTTAGTTGGGATGTTCCACTTCTTCCTCACACCCAAGCTATTGAGCATCCCTCCATTGCTGGTTTTCGAAGCTTAGAAGCATCACAAAGTAAGGGAGAAAGGCAAGAGAAGAAGAGAAAAAGAAGATCAAGGAAAGAGATCAAGTGTTGATCGTGATACAGACTTCATTTCGATTTAGCAAACTAAATTTTTTTATAAAAAAAATTAATTTGAAGAGGACTATTCCAGGTTGATCCCGAGTGGATACCTGTAGAGGTCGGATACTTATTATAGGGTTTCAGGATGGACATGCACAGCAGAAGCATAATGAATTTCAAAAATTTAAATTATAAAATTTTAAATATTAAATACATAAACCAGCATCTTCTTGATGATTAACAATCATATATAATATATATTCAAAATTAAATTCAAGCTATAGAAGAATACTTGTAGTGCTTAATCCAAATTCTGGCAAAACCTCCACCAGATGCCCAAGTGTTCGCCCTCTAATGGTGATCCACACAGGGCTATGACTAGGACACCAACTCTTTAGAATGATTCTTCCTCCAAAATTCTCACTCTAAAAATTTTTTTGGACACCAAAACCACAAGATCCTCTTCCTCTTCTCCTAGCCTTCCTATCCCTACCTTTCGTCTCTCCTTGTCTTCCTTAATTCTCTTCATAGGCTCTTATCCTAAAATTGAATTTGTCCTTACTATTTTTGGACTTATCCTAACAAGAGAAAGAAGTGACTAATTGGACAATAGGGATAGTATGTAAGAAAGAAGAAATAGGAGTAATTTTTTGAATGAATCAAATATCCGACGCAGCCCCCTTTAAATAGTTAGCGACGGGGTGCCTTTGAGAATGATTCATGCCCCCTCCACACGCCATCTCTCATCCATCAAAAAATCTCATACCCCCTAATAAATTCTCATGCCCATCTAAAAGGTTATTCATGGCAATCATCAGGAAAAAATCCAAGAGACACTTCGTACGGAAGGACTCTTCGGAATATTTTTCTTGATGATTCTCCGATGTGTCACACAGCTTCCCATGGAGCAATTTTTCTCCACCACCCATTAGTGACTTTTGGCCATCCAATGGACCAAAATAAAGGTGCTAACTTGATAATGGCATAGAAAAAATCTGAAATTAAAATGTGGCATGACACTTGGATTAGAGTCCTTCACAAATTGGACTCTTGGTTAGGTTCATGGATCAGACTGGCAGGATTTCTAAATTCAACCAATTTTTATTATTAAACTAGAAGGTGTTTTAATCTCAGAAGAATTTTTGCTCTCAAAATTAAGTCAAAAATCATTAAAAAAAAAATTTCATCATAAAATATTGGATAAGCTCGAGGAAGGGGCATCCCATCTCATGGGATGCGAAACCTATTTCTGCACACAAAGAATGCACCCATATGTAAGAAAAATTATTGATGCATGGAGACCAGATTTCTTGACTCCAAATTTTTGGTACATATAGTCAAGGGCTGACCCAACTCAAACTTAAAATTATTTTCAATTAATTTAGCTTTAATTAGCCCAATCTAGAATCAATTTCAAACCTAGTTTGTAACAGGGAGCTAGATTTTGCATGTGCTAGCATGTCTATTTTGCAAACATGATCTAATCCAATTAGACCCCTGATCAATTCTCTTTATGTGTGACCTATTTAGTTCCACATCTAGCCAGCAATGAGCATGAGTACAAGTCGATCTAATTTGATTAGAATTTAATCTAACCGATCTAGATCCAATCGAGCTAATCCAATTTCAGCAATTAGAACACTTTCTAATTGGCGATCGAATTAAATTCTTCAATTTGATCAAATCCACAATATAAGATTGATGTCTAATAATGTATTATGTCTAGCTAAAAGATATAAAATTTTGATAGAATTATCAAAAATATCCTTCAGTAAAAAATTATCATGCAATTCGATCCTTTGATTTCTCTGCATTTCGAATATGACTCTGGATATGGACTGATGTCAAATCCAATATCAAATTCATATTTCTCTCAATCTTAAATGATGATTTGATTAATGAAATATTAATTTTTTTTTAATTTTTATTTTGCTTTGATCAAAGGCTTCCTGAATCATCAATCGATCAAAGTAGGATGCGATCTCCTCTTATCAGGAGTGATCAATTCCATGTTGACCTACTCATAACCTCCATACACATTCTACCATATCCAGAATGTAAGGTTTTAGTGTAATGGCGGAAGCATGGATTTCAAAAACAATTATTATGAAATCATAAAATAAAAACCTAACTCCAAGATCACCTTATCAGAAATTAAACCATATAATATGCATTAATATCAAATAAAAGATATAGAAACATACCTCTTATCGCTAAACCCTGATCTGTGCTTAGTTGCCGGCAGCAATTTGTTTGGGTTTCCACAAGGTGCCCATGTGTTCACCCTCCAACGTTGATCCACACGGAGACTCGATCAACTCTCTAGCACTTATTAGAAAGTATTCTGCAATTAAATTCTGATTTATCATAATTTAAATGCAATTTGGGCAGAACCTCCTTTCTTGGCTTTTGCTGTCACACTGTTGGACCTTTTCTTTCCTTTCTTTCTTACTCCTTGTCTCCTTAATTTTTATTCCAATTCTATAAGCCTTTTGGAAGATTTCTTGTCCTTTATCAGGACCTTATCTAGGCTAGAGAGAAGGAATAAAGAAAATTGGACAAACAGAGCCTCTTGTAAGAAAGAAAGAAAGTTTCTTGAATACCCAAGACTCCTTGGCGTGCACCCCTATTTATATTGCACGTAAAGATGCAATCCAAAACTTCTCACACCCTCTTACAAATTATCTCATGCATCTTATCTATTTCTCATGCCCCATAAGTTAAGAAATGCCATGTGTACATCAAAATTGGGTTGAAGAGACGCCTTATTTCAGAAAGACTCTTCGATCTTAACTTACGGTGTTCAGATGAGAAGTCACGAAGCTTCTCTTATTGGCACCATCAACCCATGCCTTTAGATCTGGAAGAAAGCCCATCCAATGGCCATGATATATGGTGCCAATTTGAAGAATGGCGCAAGAGATTAATGGGCGTGGATAATTTCAAACTTATCTCTCCATTTGAATTTTCAAAGGGGCGCTTTCAAGAGATGGCACATGGATTTAATCCTTATCCCTTTCTTAATTCTTCTACGATGAGTTTAATACTCAGAAGGACTTTTAGGTGCCTCCTAAGACATCTGAAATACATTCGTAGAATAAAGGTTACGGAGAAAAATAGGATAGACCTTATCTAAAGGTGGCGCCAACTCCATCCATGCGCCATGTGGCTCATGCGCATGGATTTAAATCCACATGCCAAGAGAGAGACTCTTAGGCATGTGGTTCCCTGGTTTTTGGCACCCAACAGCAAGCCCAATTAAAACACTTCGAACCCACTTCAAGACCAAATCCAATTTGGCTCAAATTGGTTCTAAATTAGCCCAAATCGGAACCCGATTCGAATTCGATTCGAATCTAAATGCTAGGTTTTGCAACATGTGCTAGCATGTTCAACTTGCAAACATGGTTTAATCAAATTAAACCCATGATCAATTTCCTTTGTGTGTGACCCATTGGGTTCCACATCTAGCCAGCAGTGAGTCCAGGTGTAATTTAAACTAATTTGGTTAGAACACAGTCTAGCCGATTTAGGTCAAATCAAGCTGAACCATTTTGATCAATCAGAACAGCTTTTAATTAATGATCGAATTAAACTCTTTAATTTGATCAAACTCACAAGACATGATTGACATCTAGCTATGTATCATGTCTACCTAGTAGATATGGAATTTTGATGGAAATACCAAAAATACCCTTCAGTGAAAATTATCGTGCAACTTGATCTTACGATCATCCTGCATCCCGAATATAAGTTTGGGTATGGAAAAATGTCAAACCCAATTTTATATTCATATTTCTCTTGATCAAATAATAATGATTCGATTAATAAAATATTAGAAATTATTTCTAATTTTTTTCATAATGCTTTGATCAAAGTCTTCCTGAATCATTATTTGATTGAAGCAGATAGGATGCGATCTCCTCTTACCAGGAGCGATCGTTTCCATATTGACCTACTCACAACCTTCATAAGCAATCCATTATATCTAGAACATCCCGTACATGATTAAATCATGAATGAGTATGATCCAAAATATGGATTCATGCTTATAAGGTTCTATGGCAGTCTCAGGTCAAAAGATTTACATGCACAATTCCCACTACAAGAAAAAATCTGTTGACATGTAGATAAGACTCCATCAGATATTCTTTAATTGGATTAATTCAGTGAATTCATTCTCTAATGAACACTTACATCCTTATATTAGTGTCATACACAAGTAATTGTGAGATTAATTACCCTCTCTGTCGAGCATACACAGGATGTACCAGTCTTATCGAAAACATTGATCCCCTACTCAATGTTCCATCGACTAGGAATATTTAAAATTAGAGTTTTAAGGTTTTAGGTCTTACTTGGTATGATCGCATCATAACCCTAAAACCATAGCCCTAATTTATGGGGTTCATCAAAATAAGATGCAGCATATGATAAACTAAATGCCTTTATTTATTTAAAACATCAGTACATGAGTTGTCGGGAGACAGAAAATATCTATCTATTTATATATTTTGATTGGCTTATAGGGCATATTCCTTTCAATCTCCCACTTGCACTAAAGCCAATCTCCCTTATATTTCAACCCCATACAATCTAGATGGCGATCGAATTGCTGCTGTGGTAAAGCTTTAGTGAATGGATCCGCTGTCTACTCGTTCAATAATAACATCTTATCTTTCAATTATTTCACGAACGAGATGGAAGCATCTCAAAATGTGCTTGGATTTATGGTGAGACCTGGGTTCCTTTGCTTGAGCAACTGCTCTAGTATTATCACAATAAAGTGGTACTGGGTTCTCAATCTCAGGAACAACGCCTAATTCAGTGATGAACTTCTTCATCCAGACAGCTTCCTTGGTGGTTTCACTTGCAGCTATGTATTCTGCCTCTGTGGTTGAGTCAGCTACTATTTGCTACTTAGAACTCTTCCAACTCACTGCTCCACCATTCAAAGTAAAGACATACCCTGAAATAGATTTGCTATCATCTGGGTTTGATTGAAAACTAGAATCAGAGTATCCTTCTAGTTTAAGATCAGATCCACCATATATGAGAAAAATATCTTTAGTCCTTCTTAAGTACTTTAGAATATTTTTCACAGCCTTCCAATGATCCTCTCCTAGATCAGCCTGAAATCTACTGGCTATGCCTAAGGCATAAGCTACATCAAGCCTGGTACATAACATAGCATACATTATTGATCCTACAGCCGAAGCATAAGGAATAGAACTCATTCTATTTCTCTCTTCAGTTGTCTTAGGAGACATCTTCTTAGAGAGATGTATGCCTTGACTCATGGGTAAATAACCTCTTTTACTTTCATTCATACTGAATCTTTTCAGTATTAAGTTAATGTACCTAGACTGAGATAAGCCTAGCATCCTTTTAGATCTATCTCTATAGATCTTTATACCAAGTATATAGGATGCTTCCCCCAAGTCTTTCATGGAAAACTTATTTGATAGCCATAATTTGACTATTTGTAACATTGGGATATCATTTCCAATAAGGAGTATGTCATCTACATACAGAACCAAGAAAACTAGGGCACTCCCATTAGTCTTCTTATACACACAAGGTTCATCCACATTTTTGATGAAGCCAAATTCTTTGATTGTTACATCAAAGCGGATGTTCCAACTCCTTGAGGCTTGCTTTAATCCATAAATGGATTTCTTAAGCTTGCATACTAGATTTGGTCTATCATTTGAGACAAAACCCTCTGGCTGTGACATGTAGACCTCCTCTTCTAGAAAACCATTTAAGAAGGCGGTCTTCACATCCATTTGCTATATTTCATAATCATAGTATGCTGCTATTGCAAGCATTATCCAAATAGATTTAAGCATGGCAACAGGTGAAAAAGTTTCATCATAATCAATACCCTATTTTTGTCTGAAACCTTTAGCTACCAATCTAGCTTTATAGGTTTCTATTTGACCATCTGCTCCAATCTTTTTCTTATAGACCCATTTGCACCCAATAGGGTTTACCCCTTTTGGTGCATCAACCAAAGTCCATACTTTGTTGGTGTACATGGATTCCATTTTGGATTTCATAGCATCCTGCCATCTGTCTGAGTCCTTACTCATGACAGCTTCTGTATAGGTCAAAGGTTCGTCATTCTCAATGACTTGGGCTTCATTATTCTCAATAATGAACCCATACCTTATAGGTGCATGTCGTACCCTCTCTGACCTACGGATAGGAGTTATGTGTTCTAGTTCTTCTTTATTTATGTGAATATTTGTTTGTGAAATATCTATTTATTTTTGTTGAACTTCATTAATTTCAATATTTCTTCCACTGCCTCTTTCTAGGATAAATTCTTTCTCCATGAAGGTGGCATGCCTACTTACAAATACCTTTTGTTCAGTAGGGTGGTAGAATAGATATCCATTACTATCCTTAGGATATCCTACAAACAAATATTTATCTGCTCTAGTATCTAGTTTATGTCCAAAATTTCTTTTGGCATATGCTGAACATCCCCATATCTTAAAATATTTAAGATTGGGCTTCTTTCCTCTCCATATTTCATATGGAGTGCTAGATACAGATTTAGAAGGTACTCTATTCAAGATAATTACTGCGGTCTCTAAAGCATAACCCTAGAAGGAAGTAGGTAATTCAGTGAAGCACATCATGGATCGTACCATATCTAATAAGGTACGGTTCCTCCTTTCGGCTACACCATTTAATTGTGGCGTATAAGGAGGTGTCCATTCAGAGATAATTCCCTTTGCTTTAAGATAGTCTAAAAATTCATTGGACAAGTATTCTCCTCCTCGATCAGATCGAAGAATTTTTATACTTTTTTCTGTTTGTTTTTCGACCATGCTTTGATATTCTTTGAATTTATCAAAGGCTTCGAATTTATGTTTCATAAGATACACATATCCAAACCTAGATAAATCATCTGTAAATGTAATAAAATATGAGTATCCACCTCTGGCATGAGTTGTCATAGGGCCACATACATCTGTATGTACAAGTCCTAACAACTCGTTTGTCCTATCTCCATGTCCACTAAATGAAGTCTTGGTCATTTTACCCATGAGACATGATTCACAAGTTCCTAATGATTCACAATCATAAGAATCAAAGAACTTTTCTTTGTACAACTTGTTAATTCTAGTCTCATTAATATGACCAAGTCGACAATGCCAAAGTAAGGTTTTATTTACATTATCTCTCTTACGTTTACTATTTTTATCAACATAAAAAATATTATCATTTAAGCACAGAGTCAACAAACCATTGTCAAAAATGCCATGACAAATTATTTCATTAGAAAAATTAATCGAGCAACCATTGCTCGTTACAGATATTTGATATCCTTGTTTTATCAACAAGGGTACAGATACAATATTTCTAATGATCTTAGGCATGTAATAATAATTTGTTAACTCTAAGATCTTTCCAGAAGGAAACTTCAAGATATATGTCCCTACAGCTTCTGCTTGGATAGAATCTCCTCCAGCACCATAGAGCTCAAAGTCTTCCTTCCTCAAACTTCTAATTTTCTGCAGCCCCTGCAATGATTTGCAGATATGAAAACCACAGACAGTATCTAATACCCATGAGTTTGAAATGGAAGAATTCAATGATAATATTGTATGTATCTCATACATACCTTTTGGTGCATTATTTGCACCAGTCTTCACTGTTGCAAGATAAGCCTTGCAATTCCTTTTTCAATGACCTGCCTTGCCGCAGTGGAAGCAGGTCGACTGTCCGGAGGTCTTCTTTCCCTTCTTTCTCTTATTTATATCACCTTTAGGGTTCAGCCTCCTTTTAGAACCCTTTTTGCCTGTCTTCTTCTTGGAGATCCCATTCACAAGAAGAAGAGGAGCCTTATCCTTCTTGATATGGCTCTCTGCTGTTTTGAGCATATTTAACAGCTCAGGCAAGGAAGAATTTAGTTTGTTCATGTGATAGTTCATGACAAACTGAGAAAATGATTCTGGAAGTGATTGCAGGATTAGATCCTGACTCAACTCCCCATCCATAATAAAACCTAATTGACCTAATCGAGTGATCAGGTCAATAACCATCAAAACATGGTTTTGTACGGATGACCCCTCTATCATTCTGGTACGGAATAACTGCTTAGATATCTCATATCTTGCAGCCCTACTCTGTTCTCCATAAAGCTCTTTTAAATTTAGCAATATGGAATGAGTGTCCATGCTATCATGCTGCCTTTGTAACTCATTTGTCATAGAGGCAAGTATGATACACTTGACAGTTAAAGAATCATTTTGCCATATTCTATATGTGGTTTTTTCTTCCTCTGTGGCATCCTCCCCAACTGGCTCAATGTCAGGGGTATCAAGAATGTAAGAAAGCTTCTCTTGACTAAGTACTATTTTAAGATTTCTTAACCAGTCCACATAGTTGGTCCCAGTCAATTTATTTGTATCCAAAATGGAGCGAAGTGAAAGTGAAGAAGCCATTAATCTACATAATAAAGAACATTACATAAGTGAACAACTCAAGATGATATACACAATTAAATTAGGACTTTAATTTTATTGTGTCTCTCACTATTTTTATCAGACATCATAACCCTCTAGTATGATGTTTGAGAAAACCCTGATTGATTTTCTTAGTGGGATTGAGACCCTAATTTTTTATAAAAGATCTTGTGGTTGCACAACAAATCTTTTATAAGTTTAAAGGTAGGAAACTCTTTCCAATTGCATCTCATGCAATTCTCAATAAAAACCCTGGCCTCTAAAACATTAATAGCTTTGTGTTTACACAACAGACCATAATATTTTAGTTAAGTAGGACCCTTTATTTTAATACAGTCAAAATAGAATATAAATACTTTTGTGGTTACAGAACAAAGCATTATACTCAAAAATTGCTGTAAGCATCTCGATGCGCCAGAACAATATTATGTCAGTTTTCATAATTGGTCTTGTGGTTACACAACAAACCTAATATGGTTTGTGACATAGTAATGTCCTAGCATGAAGGAAGGCCATAATATAGTGAATATAACACCGAGCATCCCAGTCAAGAATTAAATTAATCTAATCAGCTAGGTAAGTGGAAGAGAGGTGGGGGTCCCCCCGTTGCTTTCCTTAGACACCAATAAATTTTGGCCAGGTCAGACAACGGAACCAATTAGAAACCACATTTTCTTTACCAATCATGAACCACTTTCCTAGACACCGATTGATCAATTAGACATCATCGACTGGTTCTGCTATTGGTTAATTACACTACAACTTAATATTATTTTACAGAGGGTTTTTCAGGTCTCAATGCATATTTTATTTCTATATCATAATAAATACATGAATAAAAGAAATTAGCATCATAGTGAACACACTTCAATATGACAAAGCAACATTCCATAATTATATACATCATATATTAATTATGAAATAATGAATATGATCTCATCATATAGCATCATAGTGAACACAATTCAATATGACAAAGCAATATTCCATAATTATATACATCATATTTAATTATGAAATAATGAATATGATCTCATCATATTAATATCATAGTGAACACAATTCAATATTACATAGCAACATTCCAAAATTATATACATCATGATTTAATTATGAAATAATGAATATGATCTCATCATATTAATATCATAGTGAACACAATTCAATATTACATAGCAATATTCCAAAATTATATACATCATGATTTAATTATGAAATAATGAATATAATCTCTATTGGGAAATGTGTCCCAAAAAGCCAATCGTCAAGCTGTTGACGGTTGAGCAACCAAGTATTGTAATTGATTTATTAATAAATAAAATATATTTGGCATCTTCATCATAAGCTTTCATCTTCTAATGAACTCCGTTGTTATGATGAAGTCCTTAGGACTATTTAAGTTCGATAAAGAGAGGATTTATCGATTAGTCCTTAAAACTGTTCACGACCAAATGATAAGTTGTTAATAAGGGCGACAGCTTCTATCGAGCATAGGTCGCTGTAGGCCATATGGGTTGGTTATCCTCTTAACCAAAGAGTGTGGAGACACTGGTATGGCATACAGGTGAGATGTAAGTGTACATCATCATTGAACGTGACCAACTCCAGAGCATTCTGCTGTCGAGAATGTCTCTGATGGGATATAGGTATAAGTGTCCCTTAGACTTGAGATCACCTCAGTGACTTGCAAGCAACTCACTGTGCTTTGGTACCAGACTAACTGAATTTCTAATTCAGGGACGGAAGGCTTCTGGGCACAGTCAAGTACTTGTGAAGTCAGAGTGTGATCGAGATAGGATTGACCACTCTAAGAGTTGGAGAAGAATGAGTCACTGTATTTCAATTTAGCAAAACCTTGGCCAGGGTAATCCATCAGATGGATTTGATATTTTGAAATACAATGTGGACAACCTGATCAGAGTTGACAGTTGAACTCTGGGGTGTCCTATGATCATTTTGGTCAAGGGGATGAATTATATGAAAACTATATCCGCATGGGTTCTAAGGATGTTGTTCTACACATTCGACCTATCCGGTCGTCGGGTACCATTGCTAGATGGTCATTTTGATTGGTATAGGAATTTATTCCTATGCTACCGGCTTAGGTTCAGATCTATGAGGTCACACACATTAGAGTTCATGATCCGATCAGATGGTTGATCAACGATTAAGAATCGTTCTAGGGTTAAATGATCAATACGATTGACATTTAACCCAGTACAAGTGTTGCAGAAGGATCGATTAGCAATTCGATTGCTGATTGGCTTAATTTGATTAAGCCAATGGGCTGAGATTAAGTCTAATTAAATATGATTTAATTAGATTTAGTTTGGGCTTGATTGGATCAAGTCCAATTGGTTTATTGGATAAGCCAAGTGCAAGGAAAAACTAGTCGTAGTTCGACTAGGACTTGGGTCAATCTAATTTTTAATTTGATTAGAAAATTAAATCAGATTTAAATCTAATTTAATCTGATTAAATTAGATTCTTAATTGGGTTAAGACCTATGTTAATTAGGTTGATCTAATTTTGGTTTGATTTGATTTGGAAAACCAAATTAGAACAAGTCATAAGACAGAATCCTAGTAAGACTAGGATTCCACCTTGCGCCACATAATCCTTCTCCACGCCCTCTCTCTTATTCAACACCAATCTCCACTTATTTTGTGCGACAAAAGCCCTCTCCCAGATCTCTCCCACGTTCACAAAAGGTCTCTTCTCTTCTTTCTTACATGGAAGGTGGTTTGGATCAAATCTAAAAGGAATAAGTTTGGATTTCGAATTCTATGAGATAGAGTTTTAGAAATCCAAAACTCTTTCAATTTTGCACCGAATTTATCCAAATTTTTTTTGAAATTTTAGTGGATTTTAGGATTTACATTGTGCACCCTTTTTTGGTGATCCATGCATGAAAATATGGAGGAGGTGCTCAAGAGTTGGGCGTCCCTTAACTTGCCATGTTTGGATAAGCCTTGACTAGGTGTTTGACCTAGATAAGGACTCTATCATATCTCTCTATATAAGATGAGTTTCTTTGTGAAATTTTAGGAGAAGTTAGAGATTTGAGATATCTTTGTCCCATCCAAAAATCAGAGAGAAATACCTTTGGTTCGTAGAGATATAAAAGTTGTAAGTTTGGGTGTCTAGAGAGAAAAATGTGAAGAAGAAGAGGGTCTTCTTCTTGGGTTTTTGTTTTCATATCTTTCCTCCCTCCATCTTGAGTTTCCTGAGAGTGTCTCAGATCTGAAACTCTTCCTTTTACTTTCCATCTTTGGAAGAGTCTAAATCAAGAAGAAAGAGGAACCTGATCAACCATCAAAGAAGGATCAGCGCAGTACTAGCATACTTTGCTGATTTCCTGAAGCAGGACTTCTGATCGAGATTCGTGGGCTCGTGTGGACGACTCCTAGAGGCCGGACGCGTGTGCGGCTTTCAACATCATCTTCAAGCCCAGATCAATAAGGTTAGAACATCTAACTTGCAAGGTAATAGATCTGATCTATTGTTTAATACAT
This sequence comes from Elaeis guineensis, assembly GCF_000442705.2. Taxonomy (NCBI): domain Eukaryota; kingdom Viridiplantae; phylum Streptophyta; class Magnoliopsida; order Arecales; family Arecaceae; genus Elaeis; species Elaeis guineensis. Next base: position 40,089,722 of record NC_026004.2, on the reverse strand, counting down.
ACATTAGATGTAGTATAGAAACATGTTGATATGATCAACATGTAGTTCATGCTATATTTATATATTTTAATTTTTGATTTAATACTATGTAATAATCATGTAATAGGATCTTAGATCTAGGGATTTTCTGATCTTAGAAAATAAATTTTGATTTATTTTAGTCTTCCGCTGTATGATCTTGAAAAAGTTTCAAGATCTAACCCTCTTTTTCAAGATCTAACCCTGAAACCCTAGATCTGGTTCCTACAATTGGTATCAGAGCCTAGGTTCTTTATTACATGATTATTTATACATGCTTAGATTATTTTTTAGATTAGATCTAATTTATAATCTGATTATTAAATCTGAAATTAAAATTTTAGATCGATCACAAACTGCAAGGTTGTCCTGCTGTAAGGTTTACCCCTTACAGTGCAAAGGTTGTCCTAGTTTGTGTAGATCTATCTTTAATCATAAATTTATTAGATATGATCTAGATTAAATTTATGATTTATTAAATTTAAAAGATGTTTAAATCTGAAGTAAAATCTCTTTGTTAATAATTTTTGTGCAAAGAAATTGTTTAAAGTTGAAATTGTTTCAATTACATGAACCTGTTTAGATTAGATCTAAAGTAGTTTCATGTTTATTTCACTTGCATCTTGATTATAAATCAAACATGCAATATGGTTGGTAGAATCATATTGTAAAATTGTTTTGCAAATATGAAAATTATTTTTTGGAAAGCCGAACCCAACCCTCAGCCCAAAACTTAATTAAGAATTAAGAAGTTGTTTGATTAGGTTCTAGGATTGTGAATTGAAGAACCTAAGACACAAATCATAACACATTGGGTTAATGGGTTAGTGGGAATTAGGTCCATTAATTGGGTTAGACCTATGGTTAGATTAAAGATGGACTTAATTAGAGAATTGACTAAATCTAATCAATTGTTGTCTTAGATTAGGTCAAGGATTCTCTAGATCAATTACAATAGTTGTAGTTGGTCAAGTCCATGTCTTTAACGAGAACCAAATGGACTTGATTCTTGGCTAAGCGGTCTAGCACGAACTGTTAGGTTGATCTAATCGAAACTAATTAAACCAGTTGGTGTCTAAGGTAAACCAGACCGGTGGTTTTTAATTGGGAGCCCGCTTACCTGGCCATTTTTGATGGTGTCTAAGGCAAGCTTTGGCAGACCCTCCCATTGATCGAACTTACCTGGCCTCTTGGTGAAATTATATTTTGATCGGATCACTTGACTATTCGAGCTGACCCATGTCAGCTAGGTAAATCAGTGTGACTGATTTAGGTGCTCCTAGACCAGCCCTTTTAATGGTCTCCCTTAAGCTGACTTGGTGAAGCCAGTGGGAGGATCATGATAAGCTAGTTCATCTGACCTCATCCTCTATATTATTTAAATCTTCTAAAATTATTCGGTCCTTAAAATGATAAAGTTATAGAGATAACTGAGTCATAGCCTCCCATTAAGGTGTTTGATAATGAGTCCATTAACTCAATAATCATTGCAGACCCAAAGGCCTGGTGCTTGTTGACTAATGGAATTATCACTCATCATATGACGACTTGGAAGTGTCTCTCTAATGGTGGTTAGGTGAGCCAACCAAAGTTGGACTTAATCATTCGTAGGTTAGATACACCAAGTATGATCATGTTAATGGTTGGACCTAACTGGATCCTTACAGTGGAGGCCAAAGCCTACTGATTAGATTTCTGAGGCAAAATTAAAATTACTAAAAATTATTTAGAGAAACAATTGGTTATGAACCTACCCTTAGATGTACATGGGTTGGCCAACCAAAGTTGGGCTTGTGTGCAGTCTAAGTGGATTCTAGTACCCGCTAAGGAATTAGGATAATTCCTCGAATTGGAGGTAGAGGCTACCAATTTGAATAAAATAGTGGGAGAAACCTTTTGATTAAAGTTCAAATTTTTAGGTTTAATGAATCAATTACTAATTAGGTTATGGTTCTCCTTTGTGCAAATATGGCCACTTCCCTATCGCTCCGATCATTGTTGGACAATGATAAGTTGGTGGGACCCAATTTCGATAGCTGGTACCGAAAGTTGAAGATAGTCCTGGAGCATGAATGATCCTA